>NC_058404.1:68958304-69212743 GCF_002201575.2 Neomonachus schauinslandi | reverse complement strand
TTCTTCTTCTTCTTCTTCTTCTTCTTCTTCTTCTTCTTCTTCTTCTTTTTTTTTGGAGTAGGGAGGGCTCTAAATACTAAATACTTTTTAGTTTTTAAGTTTTTTTAATTCCAGTGAGTTAACATACAGTGTGGTATTAGTTTCAGGGGTACGATATAGTGATTCAATACTTCCATACCACACCCGGTGCTCATCACAACAAGTGCCCTCCTGAATCCCCATCACCTGTTTCACCCATCCCCCACCCACCTGCCCTCTGGTCCCTGTTTTCTCATTGGTAAAGCGAAGACGGTACCTTTGCTCTGCTACAGCATGTGTCTGTAATGTGAGTTGACTCAGTCATGACTGGTAAATGAGAGAATGCTGTGGATATAATGCAGTAATGTGCTGGTTCACATGAGATTTTTCTCTATGTGGTTTGTGTTTCGCCTCACTAAGTATCCGCAGCTGAATGCAAAGTGTGTGAAGACCCTGATGCAGTGAGCTATGGGGGGATGCAGGGCTGTGAGGGGTGCAAACTGGTCTCCCTCTTACTGTTGAGTAAGTGTGACTTGATTTGGCACATAATCTGCCTGGCAATGATTATCTGCATGGTGCTTCCTGACTGGCACATGTCATGTCTGTAAGGAGTGTCTGTTCTTTCTTACATCCTCATCAGTCCAGCAAACCCCACATTTTTAGAAAGTTAAAGTCTCGTATTTTCTATAGCACTTTTTTCTACATTGTTGATCCAGAAAAACTACACATAAACTCCCATTTTACTTATCAGGCATTTATCATGTTTTTAAAAACGTGCTATTTTAATTAACTCTATCAATGCTGCACTTAGAAAGTTTTCTTTGTTTTGAATGGTCTCCTTTTAACCTTATATTCACTATGAACCCTGCTGGCTTAGTGCAAACGTTTGCAGAATGTGTTTTTTAGGAACACGTGTGTTGCATTTTAGTGAAAAAACCTAGAGTATCTATCTTGTAGAATTTTTTTTGTGGCTCAAGTGGATTTATAGCATAAACATCTCTGATATCGCCACCGCTTACCGTGTTCTAGGTGCTGTTCTGAGCACTTTACACATAAATGTCAGATGAAGCTAGCACTTCATAAATACTCACTTTTATCAGAGGAAACGTTTAACTAATATACATGCCCATGGTGCCCTGAATCAAGGTCATAGGTTATGCCATTACATAACTCAGGGGAGAGGAGAGATGCACACCAAAGACATTGCATATTTGTATATGTAGTATGATCATTTCCTGCTGACTGGCCGTACAGTGTCTGGTTTTAACAAAATCATATGATGGTAGTAACCTGTGTTGAAGAAGAGGAACCCTTCCTAAGTAGTAGAGAGAGATGGTTAGGGCCAGCAAAGGACCTGCCATGAATAGTCTTTTTAGCTCCTATAAGCTTCCATTTATAGTCAGATTTCAAATGAGAGGAGTAGCATATTAATTTAAATTTATTTTAAAACTGTCATTAGTGACTTATCTCTCACACCACCGTGGCCTTTTAGGTGGAGACAAGCTACGACACTAGGGCAAAGGAGGCCCCAGTGATTTTTAGTTCGCATAAGTGATTTCTTCCTAACCAAGGCTTAAGACCAGTTTGGTAAAGTTTATCTTTGACACCCTGTTTCTTCTTTTCCTTTTCTTTTTGGGCTTTGTGATCAGGTAGCATGGTCTTGAATCCCTTCCATTGTAGCAAAGCACATGTAATAGGTGCTCAGTAATTGGCTGATGGAATAATTCAACCTTTTCATATACCAAGGGGATTTACAAAACTCTCCATTCTACCTCCACATCCAGCACTATAATAATGTACTACAGTAACCCCTATAAGCCTTGGGTTTTTTGGGTTTTATTTTTATATTTTTTTACAAATATTCCAAGAGGCTACTCTTTTTCTTTTTCAGCTTTACTGAGGTATAATTGACAAATACTATTATATAATATTTAAAGTGTACACTCTGATGATTTGATATATGTATACATTGAGAAAGGACTAACACATGGAATTAATTAATCCATCCATCACCTCATATATTTTTTTTTCTTTTTTTGGTGAAAATATTTAAGTTTTACTCTCTTAACAAATTTCAACTATACGATTCAGTACTATTAACATAGTCACCATGTTATACATGAGATCCTCAGACCTTATTGATGTTATAACTGAAAATTTATACCCTTTACCAATGTCTCCGTATTTCCTCCATCCCCCGGCCCCCAGCCCCTGACAATGGCTTTTCTAGTCTCTGTTCCTGTGGGTTCAACTTTTTGCTTTTTTAGATTCCACATATGAGTAATATCATACAGTATTTGTCTTTCTCTATCTGGCTTATTTCACTTAGCCTAATCCCCTCCAGATTCATTCATGTTGTAACAAATGACAAGATTTCATTCTTTCTTAAGGCTGAATAATACTCCATTGTATATTCATAGCACATCTTCCTTATCCATCAATAGACACTATTCACAGAGTGAAAAGGCAACCCACAAATGGAAGAAGATATTTTCAAGTCATATATCTGATAAGGGATTAATACCCAGAATATATAGAGAACTCCTAAAACACAACAAACAACTTGATTCAAAAATGGACAAAGACTTGAATAGACATTTCTCCAAAGAAGACATACAAATGACCAATAAGCTTATGAAAAGATGCTGTACTTAAGGGAAATGCAAATCAAAACTACAATGAGATATCACCTCACATCCATTAGGATGGCTACTTTCGAGAAAACAAAAAACAAGTGTTAGCAACAAGTGTTAGGTGGGAACGTAAAATGGTATAGCCACTGGAAAACAGTATGGAGGTTCCTCAAAATATTAAAAATAGAACTGTCATATGATTTAGCAATTCCCCTGGATATATACCCAAAAGAATTAAAAGCAAGATCTCAAAGAGTTATTTGTATGCCACATTTATAGCAGCATTATTCATAATAGCTAAAACACGGAAGCATGCAAGTGTCCATCAACCAATGAGTGGATAAGCAAAATGTGGTATACACATTCAATGAAATATTATTCAGCCTTAAAAAGGAAGGAAACACTGCAAATGGTGCAACAGGATGAACACTGAGCACATTATACTGAGTGAAAAAGCCAGATACTCTGTCATTCCACCTGTATGAGGTACTTAGAGTAGTCAAAATTATAGAGACAGAAAGCATCATAGTGTTCACCTGGAGCTGGGTGGAGGGGAGAATGGGAAGTTATTGTTTAATAGGTATAAACTTTCAGTGTTACAAAATGAAATGAGTTACGGAGATGGATGGTGGTAATGGCTGTATAACAAAGTGAATGTATTTAATGCCTACAAAGTGTACGCTTAAAAATGGTTAAGATGGTAAATTTTATTTTACGTATGTTTCAACACAATAAAAAAAAAAGGTGGCGGAAGAAAAAAAATTCTTAAGTGTCCATTGACAGACACTTCAGCTGTTCCCCTACCTTGGCTATTGTGAATAATGAGCTTGGGAGTACAGATATCTCTTCAAAATAATGATTTCACTTCCTTGGATATATTTGCAGAAGTGGAATTTCTTGAGGAACTTCCATACTGTTCTCCGGAGTGGCTGTACCAGTTTGCATCCCCACCAGCAGTGCACGACTCTCCCTTTTCTCCACATCCTCACCAGCATTTACCTCTTGTCTGTTTGATAATAACCACCCTAAGGGTAGGAGATGATACCCCATTGTGGTTTTGATTGGCCTTTCCCTGATGATTCCTGATGCTGAGCATCTTTTCATGTGCCTGTTGGTCATTTGTACATCTTCTTTGGAAAAATATCTCTTCAGGTCCTTAAAGGCCTTGTTTATAGCAGGTGGTTAGGATAGTGAGACCCTGCCTTCATCACCTCCATACATTCTGAGTGCAGAGGGAGCATTCATTACACTCAATCGGTGTACCTGGCTTGGAAAATTAATCTGGTAATTATTATCGTAGTCGATCCAAGAGCAAAATTCAATTATTACAGCTGATCTGATCTAGAGCTTAGTAATTCCCCTATAAATTGATGCTCTAATTTATTCCACATACTTACATGTAGAAATATATTCTGGTCTAGTTTTCATAGGTTTTATACTAATTATTCATTGCACTCGGATTCTCTGAAATTAAGTGCCCCCTTCACTGCCAGCAGCAGGAGTTGCTGTCCATTCCCTGTCCCAAGGAAATAACTCCTGCAGGGTGGGAACTCACCTATCTTTCTCACAGCTGCTTACCACACACCCAGGCTATTATGTTGATCTGGAGACAAGATGTGCTGCAAGAGGCCGTCCGCTGCTTCTTGCCTCCTTCCGTTTCTCTCTTTCTTCTGTTTGGGCATAGCACCGATTTATAGAGGTTAAAAAAAAAAATTGGAGAAGCAGTATATATAGTCATTTGTTCTAGCCCTTGTGTTGGTTTATTTTGTTTTTCAGAAAATATTTGCTGTATTTTGCAAATAGTTTATCAGTTTATTTGCCTAATTGGTTTCTTAGCTCAGCCTTATATATTAAAAAAAAAAAAATCATGGGGCACCTGGTGGCTCAGTCAGTTAAGCATCTGTCTTCGGCTCAGGTCATGATCCCAGGGTCCTGGGATCGAGTCCTGCAACAGGTTCCCTGCTCAGCGGGGAGCCTGCTTCTGCCGCTCCCCCTGCTGTGCTCTCTCTCTCACTCTCTCTCCGTCAAATAAATAAATAAAATCTTTTGGGCGCCTGGGTGGCTCAGTTGTTAAGCGTCTGCCTTCAGCTCAGGTCATGGTCCCAGGGTCCTGGGATCGAGCCCCGCATCGGGCTCCCTGCTGCACAGGAAGCCTGTGTCCCTCTCCCACTCCCCCTGTTTGTGTTCCCTCTCTCGCTATGTCTCTCTCTGTCAAATAAATAAAATCTTTAAAAAATAAATAAATAAATAAAACCTTTAAAAGATAAATAAATAAAAATAAAATAAAATTAGAGACTTTCACCACACACATACACACACACACACACACACACAAAATACCCAGCAACATACCATTGTTGCTATGAAATAAATGGTCTCTATCTTGCTCTCCCCGGACTCAGATACGCATTGTGATTGAGGCAGAAAAGGAGGTCATGGAGGGACAGCCTACCGAAGCTTCTTCCAATTTTAAACATCCTCGGCCCTTTCCCAAGGGATTGGAATTTCAAGCACACAAATCAGAGGCGTTTGAGACTGGCTCCGTGATGCTCTGCAAGCTAACTGAAAAATTCTGTTAAGTGGTATCATGTGCCAAGAAACCTCTGAGCCTTTCTAGACCTAACTTTGAGTCTGCAGGAGCAGAACCAGAAGTATTACTGAACAATATTTTACCAAATTGAGTCAAACTGAGTAGCTATTTTTCATTCATCTTTTACGGAGGTGAAATAGCACAGTAGGGAAGAATACAGGCTTTGGGGTTACCCTGATCAGTCACTTGCCAGTTAGGTGGGGCTAGGCATGTTGCTTAATCTCACCAAGATTTAGTCTTCTTATCAATAAAATGAGGAATCAGAGTCAATAATTTGTGTAAAGTATTTAGCACAGTACCCGGCAACAGTAATTCAATAAATTTTATTCATGAAAATAGCAGAGCAAATCATACTTGCAGTCTTTGCTAGTATACACGGTATGTGCAGATCACAGATCATCAAAACATTGGAAAGCAACTCTTAGAAACATTCTGCAACTGTTCTATTGCCATGAGTTAAGCACAGCCTAAGGAAACGTACTTTAGTCCAGGTTGATTAGAACTAAAGTTCCCCAGATTAAATGAAAAATTCACAAAGGGCTGGCAATGAAAGTTTTACACACTGTGACTTTATGATCTATAACTTTCCTTAAAATTAGAACTTTCCACAGAATGGTCAAAAAGGCTTGAAATGAATGAAACATGGTTTTATAACTAAAATATTTGCAATTATAGTAAAGATTTCTAGGCATTTAAATCATAGAAACTATAACTGTACACAGATATTTCAAAGGTCACTACAAAAATTTAAGCTGATGCATTGAAGACTTTTGAACTAAACATTATCAAACTCCTAAGGCATCCATTATGCTAGGACATTTAATGCTATATAAAAACACCATGATTTAATAAAATGTGTGACCTTTATTAAGAATTCCTTGTATCTCCCACCTCACACCAGTCAGAATGGCTAAAATTAACAAGGCAGGAAACGACAGATGTTGGCGGGCATGCGGAGAAAGGGGAACCCTCCTACACTGTTGGTGGGAATGCAAGCTGGTGCAGCCACTCTGGAAAACCGTATGGAGGTTCCTCAAAAAGTTGAAAATAGAGCTGCCATATGACCCAGCAATTGCACTACTGGGTATTTACCCCAAAGATACAAAAGTCGGGATCTGAAGGGGTATGTGCACCCCAATGTTTATAGCAGCAATGTCCACAATAGCCAAACTGTGGAAAGAGCCAAGATGTCCATCGACAGATGAATGGATAAAGAAGATGTGGTATATATATATACAATGGAATATTATGCAGCCATCAAAAGGAATGAGATCTTGTCATTTGCAACGATGTGGATGGAACTGGAGGGTATTATGCTGAGCGAAATAAGTCAAACAGAGAAAGACATGTATCATATGACCTCACTGATATGAGGAATTCTTAATCTCAGGAAACAAACTGAGGGTTGCTGGAGTGGGGGGTGGGGTGGGAGGGATGGGGTGACTGGGTGATAGACACTGGGGAGGGTATGTGCTCTGGTAAGCGCTGTGAATTGTGCAAGACTGTTGAATCTCAGATCTGTACCTCTGAAACAAATACTGCAATATATGTTAAGAAAAAAAAAAAAGAAGAAGATAGCAGGAGGGGAAGAATGAAGGGGGGGGAAATCGGAGGGGTAGACGAAACATGAGAGACAATGGACTCTGAAAAACAAACTGAGGGTTCTAGAGGGGAGGGGGGTGGGAGGATGGGTTAGCCTGGTGATGGGTATTAAAGAGGGCACGTTCTGCATGGAGCACTGGGTGTTATGCACAAACAATGAATCATGGAACACTACATCTAAAACTAATGATGTAATGTATGGGGATTAACATAACAATAAAAAAATTTAAAAAAAAAGAATTCCTTGTATCTCAAGTTATGTGCTAGGAACTAAAAATCATGAGATTAAATCCTAGCCTTCAGTGAATTCATGATCTAAAAAAAAACAGACAAACAAGTAACAATCTAAATGCACTTTTTAAGCACTGTAACAAAGATATGCTTAAACAACTAGGGGAGACAAGAAGAAATCAAAGTGGAATGGGAGATATTAGGAACCCAGAAAGACAGAGAGAACTGATCATCATTGAACTGTACCTAAAAGAATGAGCAAAAATTTTCTAGGCTGTATTTTCCAGGCTGGCAGGGTCAAGATAGCATGGAGGAATAAATATATATGGCAGGCTTGTTTCCCGCTGACACACCATCCTTTAAACCAGACCAAAACACCCACACACCATTTTACCACATGGCTCAGAAATGCAAGTTTAAAGATCAGCAGAGCTTCTTGACCTCATCTCTCCTCCCACACCGATCTCTAATTCATCCCTGATTTGCCTATCCCTGGACTTCTGTTCCATACCCTGATTTTTATTTCTCCGTCTTTCCCCATTTGGTATTTGTGACCCAATAGATGGTTAGTATTTTCTTAGAATCTGGTATATCTACAAAATTTGGGGCTACAGTGGTTTCTTTCATGCATAATCACTATCAATATTTTAGAATTTTTCCTTCAAGTTTATTTTTTAGATAAATAAAGGTACACATAGACATTGATTTAGATATATACAGACATATATGAGAAGGAGAAAAGAAATTTGGTATTTAGAAACACACCACCATCCAACCTCAGCAGACTATGGCAAAATTAAGACCCTTTTATTCCATTAAGCACCTTGATAGATTGGGGTATATATATGAGTCTGGAGAACATCTGATTTAATTGTAATAAAATAAACTGAGCATTGCTTCCTTGATAAGTAATATGAGAAACAAAATACAAATCTATCCTTGATTAAACTAGAGAAATGTGCAGCAATGTGGATGGAACTAGAAGATATTATGCTAAGTGAAATAGAGAAAGACAATTATCATATGATCTCACTGATACGTGGAATTTAAGAAACAAAACAGAGGATCATAGGGGAAGAGAGGAAAAAATAAAGCAAGACAAAACCAGAAAGGAAGACAAACCATAAGAGACTCTTTATCATAGGAAACAAACTGAGGGTTGCTGGAAGGGAGGAGGATAAGGGGATGGGGTAACTGGTGATGGACATTAAGGAGGGCACGTGATGTCAGAGCACTGGGTATTATATAAGACTGATGAATCACTGACCTCTGCCTCTGAAACTAATAATACATTATATGTTAATTAATTGAATTTAAGTTTTAAAAATGGAAAAAAATAAATAAATGATCATTTTGCTTCTTACAAAATAAACTAGAGAAATCTGAACCTCCATATCATAAAAGAAGGGTTACAAAAAATTGTGAAAGTCAAACAGAAAGTACAGCAAGAGGAGCGCCTCGGTGGCTCAGTAAGCTGAGCATCTGACTCTTGGTTTCAGCTCAGGTCATGATCTCCAGATTGTGGGATCAAGCCCAGGGACAGTCTCTGTGCTCAGCTCAGAGTCTGCTTCAGATTCTCTCTTCCTCTCCCTTTCACTCACCCCCTCTCTCTTTTTCTCAAACAAATAAATAAAATCTTAAAAAAAAAAAGAAAGTACAGCAAGATATAGAGTAAGGACAATCACAGCTAAAAGCTCAAACAAAGCCAGCAGAGCATACTTCTCTAAAGTAAGTGACATACTCTAATAAGATATTTTTTTAAATTATTTCATACTTACAACAGGATAAATGAGTTGTGTAGATTAATAACGGAAGCCCCCTTGGATCCTGTTAGAGGAGGTAATCGAGAGGATGCGACCACGGAAATTGAGGCCCCTCACCCCTTTCCCTGTCCTTGCAGTGTACATTCTCCCCACCATTCCCAGAGTGGGAGGCATTTTCAAGGACACAGCCCTGAGAGAGCAATGCGCTGTTGAAACTATCTGGATGATATACATGACTGAACCTACTTAAAATTTTGACAAGTGGGTGCAGAGATCTACTCGTCTTGCAGCTGCCTGAGACAAGCCTTGGAAGTCAGCTCCCTTGTTTATTAAACCTGCCGCCTACCAATCCAGAGTAGTCTGCCTCTTTCTTCAGTCTCTCCTTGTCCTCCCCATACAGAGACCAGTTTCAGATTTCACCCAGGGAAGCTCCAGAGGTTGTGAACCAACAGATTCTATCGGGCATCAAGTCTAAAATATCTGAGAGAGTGGAGCTAATTTAGGAAACACATAGATAAGCTATATTTTGGTAACTATCTGAGTGGGAGACGAGGATAAAGATTAAAAACAACCGAAAGTATAATTTTTAGTTGACTAGAGAGGAATAAAACCTAAAAGAATTTATACAGCCCATGTCATAAGTAGAATTCCTATGAGTCTGGATCCTAACACTATCCTCTCTTTATCAAACTCTCCTGCAGATAGATTATCCAAGAATAATTCACCTCATTCAAAAAATGAAGAATAATTTAAAAAAAGAAAACTACATAAGATCTACATTTTAAAGAGGAAGGAAAACAATGAGGAAAATAACTAAAACGTATAGAACAGTTACTCCGGAAATAATGACATGGAGTAAATAAAAGTGGTAGTCAAATATAGTGTACTAAATATGAAGAGCATAATGAAGCAAGTGCCTCTTTAAAACAAAAACACAAATCAGAGATACTAGAATTCAGAGAAGCCATGGAGAAATAACAACAGAAGATGGAAAATAAGCTAAATCAGCTTAAGAAAGAAATGGAAGGGGGGGGGGGAAAAAGAGCCATCACAGAAATAACAATCACATTGGACGTGGCACAAAGAAAAATAAACAAACGGAAAGCACAATAAGAAACATACAGCACAGTTACATAAAATTGAGTAATAAAATGAAAAAATATTTTTTTGGTTTTTTTTTAAGATCTTATTTATTTATTTGTCAGAGAGAGAGAGAGAGAGAGAGCACAAGCAGGGGAAGGGGCAGGCAGAGGGAGAAGCAGGCTCCCCGCTGAGCAAGGAGCCCCATGTGGGACTCAATCCCAGAACCCTGGGATCATGACCTGAGTCGAAGGCAGCTGCTTAACGGACTGAGCCACCCAGGCATCCCTAAAATGAGAAAAAGATTTTAAAACATTAGAAAGGGAATGGTGTTTTAGGAAGATAAGTAAAGGAGGGGTGCCTGGCTGGCTCAGTCGGTAGAGCATGCAACTCTTGATCTCAGCGTTGTAAGTTTGAGCTCAACTGGGTGTAGAGATTACTTAAAAATAAAATCTTAAAAAAAAGGAAGATATGTGAAGGAGATCCAACATCTGCATACATAGTGTTACCAAAGAACAAAATCAAAGGACTAGAATAGGAAAAAAAAAAAAGGATATAAATTAAGGAAATGTCCCAGAAATGGATAGATTAAATCACAGGTTGAAAAGAAAATTCCCACAAGAAAATGGAACCAGACTAACAAATTATTTATTTAGATTAACAAATTATGATAATCATCATCATCATCCCCATTTATGTTTTACATGAAGTACCTCATTTAATCCTCACAACCTGGGATAAGCAAGTTGTACTAGTATGGACTCTATTATTATCTGCATTACAATTGTAATGAAACAGAGTTAGAGAAAGGTATCTAAGCAAAATGATTAGGTAAACTTTGTAGTAAAAAATTCTAACTAGCTCTTACTTCTCTAGAGAACACACTCATTAGCATTGAGTATTGATTTGACCTAATTGTAGGAAGAAGAACAAAAACAAACATATTTAGTCCACATTGCCAAAACCTAGTCAGAAGGTAAATGAAAATCTGGAGGAAAATGTCAATTCTTTTGGATAAATACATAGGAGTAGAATTAGCATGTCATAAGATAAATTTATGATTAATTTTGTAAGAAACTATTTAACTGTTGGAGGAAGTCATTGAGAGGATGTGAACTCTGGTGGATCTGCAAGCTGGACCCAGGCAATGGGAGCCTCCTATCCCTTCCCCTGTCTTTGGAATATATGTTCTCCCCATCATTCCCACAATGGGTGCCATTTCAAGGCTGCAGCCTTTTGAGAGGGTAATGTGTTGTTGAGACCATCTGGACTAATCCCTGTTAAGGCCTTTACATACACTTTTAAAATTCTGATGGGATAGTGCAAAGATCTGCTCATCTTGCCACTGCCCAAGGCAAGTCTCATGTGTAAGTGACCTTGCTTTTTTTTTTTTTAAGATTTTATTTATTTTTGACAGACAGGGAACACAAGCAGGGGGAGTGGGAGAGGGAGAAGCAGGCTCCCAGCCAAGCAGAGAGCCTGATGAGGGGCTCGATCCCAGGACCCTGGGATCATGACCTGAGCCGAAGGTAGACATTTAACAACTGAGCCACCCAAGTGCCCCGTGCCATTGCTTTTTAAAACTGCCACCTAGCAACTTGGAGGGGTCTGCCTCTTTCTTCCGTCTCTCCTGCCCTCCATGTACAAGGGCCAGCTTCAGATTTCACCTAGGGAACTCCCGAGGTTGCAAATCAACTCTAACAGATTTCCAAAATGAGAGTCCCTATTGTACAACCTCATCACTAATATTTAGTATTATTGGTCTTTTTAATTTTTTTTAATTTTATTATGTTATGTTAATCACCATACATTGCATCTTTAGTTTTTGATGTAGTGTTCCATGATTCATTGTTTGCATATAACACCCAGTGCTCCATTCAATATGTGCCCTCCTTAATACCCACCACCAGGCTAACCCATTCCCCCACCCCCTCCTCTCTAGAACCCTCAGTTTGTTTCTCAGAGTCCATCATCTCTCATGGTTTGTCTCCCCCTCCAATTTCCCCCCCTTCATTTTACCCTTCCTACTATCTTCTTCTTTTCTTTAACATATAATGTATTATTTGTTTCAGAAGTACAGGTCTGTGATTCATCAGTCTTACACAATTCACAGTGCTCACCATAGCACATACCCTCCCCAATGTCTATCACCAAGCCCCATCCCTCCCACCCCATCCCTCCCACCCCCCACCACTCCAGCAACCCTCAGTTTGTTGCCTGAGACTAAGAATTCCTCACATCAGTCTGATCATATGATACATGTCTTTCTCTGTTTGACTTATTTCCCTCAGCATAATACCCTCCAGTTCAATCCACGTCGTTGCAAATGGCAAGATTTCATTCCTTTTGATGGCTTCATAATATTCCATTGTGTATACATACCACATCTTCTTTATCCATTCGTCTGTCTATGGACATCTTGGCTCTTTCCACAGTTTGGCTATTGTGGACATTGCTGCTATAAACATTGGGATGCATATACCCCTTCAGATCACTACATTTCTATCTATGGGGTAAATACCCAGTGGTGCAATTGCTGGGTCATAGAGTAGCTCTATTTTCAACTTTTTGAGGAACCTCCATACTGTTTTCCAGAGTGGTTGCACCAGCTTACATTCCCACAAACAGTTGTCGTAGGGCTCCCCTTTCTCCACATCCCCGCCAACATCTATTGGCTCCTGACTTGTTAATTTTAGCCATTCTGACTGGTGTGAGGTGGTATCTCATTGAGGTTTTGATTTGGATTTCCCTGATGCCGAGCGATGTTGAGCACTTTTTCATGTGTCTGTTGGCCATTTGGATGTCTTCTTTGGAAAAGTGTCTGTTCATGTCTTCTGCCCATTTCTTGATTGGATCATTTCTTCTTTGGGTGTTGAGTTTGATAAATTCTTTATAGATTTTGGATACTAGCCCTTTATCTGATATGTCATTTGCAAATATCTTCTCCCATTCTGTAGGTTGTCTTTTGGTTTTGTTGACTGTTTCTTTTGCTGGGCAATAGCTTTTTAACTTGATGAAGTGCCAATAGTTCATTTTTGCCCTTGCTTCCCTTGCCTTTGGCGATGTTTCTAGGAATAATTTGCTATGGCTGAGGTCGAAGAGCTTGCTGCCTGTGGTCTCCTTTAGGATTTTGATGGACTCCTGTCTCACATTGAGGTCTTTCAACCATTTGGAGTCTCTTTTTGTATGTGGTGTGAGGAAATGGTCCAGTTTCATTCTTCTGCATGTGGCTGTCCAATTTTCCCAACACCATTTGTTGAAGAGACTGTCTTTTTTCCATTGGACATTCTTTCCTACTTTGTCAAAGATGAGTTGACCATAGAGTGGAGTGTCCATTTCTGGGCTCTCTCTTCTGTTCCATTTGTCTATGTGTCTGTTTTTGTGCCAGTACCATACCGTCTAGATGATGACAGCTTTGTATTAGAGCTGGAAGTCCGGAATTGTGATGCTGCCAGCTTTGCTTTTCTTTTTCAACATTCCTCTGGCTATTCAGGGTCTTTTCTGGTTCCATACAAATTTTAGGATTATTTGTTCCATTTCTTTGAAAAAAGTTGATGGTATTTTGATAGGGACTGCTTTAAATTGTGTAGATTGCTCTAGGTAGCATGGACATCCTCACAATATCTGTTCTTCCAATCCATGAGCATGGAACATTTTTCCATTTCATTGTGTCTTCCTCGATTTATTTCATGAGTACTTTATAGTTTTCTCAGTACAGATTCTTTGCCTCTTTGGTTAGATTTATTCCTAGGTATCTTATGGTTTTGGGTGCAATTGTAAATGGGATCGACTCCTTAATTTCTCTTTCTTCTGTCTTGTTGTTGGTGTATAGAAATGCCACTGATTTCTGTGCATTGATTTTATATCCTGCCACTTTACTGAATTCCTGTATGAGTTCTAGCAGTTTTGGGGTGGAATCTTTTGGGTTTTCCACATAAAGTATCATATCATTTGCAAAGAGTGAGAGTTTGACTTCTTCTTTGCCGATTTGGATGCCTTTTATTTCTTTTTGTTGTCTGATTGCAATGGCTAGGACTTCTAGTACTATGTTGAATAGCAGTGATGATAGTGGACATCCCTGCTGTGTTCCTGACCTTAGGGGGAAAGCTCTCAGTTTTTCCCCATTGAGAATGATATTCGCTGTGGGTTTTTCAAAGATGGCTTTTATGATATTGAGGTATGTACCCTCGATCCCTATATTCTGAAGAGTTTTGATCAAGAAAGGATGCTGTACTTTGTCAAATGCTTTTTCTGCACCTACTGAGAGGATCATATGGTTCTTGTTCTTTCTTTTATTAATGTATTGTATCACACTGATTGATTTGCAGATGTTGAACCAACCTTGCAGCCCCGGGGATAAATCCCACTTGGTCGTGGTGAATAATCCTTTTAATGTACTGTTGGATCCTATTGGCTAGTATTTTGGTGAGAATTTTTGCATCCATGTTCATCAGGGATATTGGTCTGTAATTCTCCTTTTTGATGGGGTCTTTTTCTGGTTTGGGAATCAAGGTAATGGCAGCCTCATAAAACGAATTTGGAAGTTTTCCTTCCATTTCCATTAACAGTTTCAGAAGAATAGGTATTAATTCTTTTTTAAATGTTTGGTAGAATTCCCCTGGGAAGCCATCTGGCCTTGGACTCTTGTTTGTTGAGAGATTTTTTATTACTGCTTCAATTTCCTTAGTGCTTATAGATCTGTTCAGGTTTTCAATTTCTTCCTGGTTCAGTTTTGGTAGTTGATACATCTCTAGGAATGCATCCATTTCTTCCAGATTATCTAATTTGCTGGCATATACTTGCTCATAATATGTTCTTATAATTGTTTGTATTTCTTTGGTGTTGGTTGTGATCTCTCCTATTTCATTCATGATTTTATTTATTTGGGTCATTTCTCTTTTCTTTTTGGTAAGTCTGGCCAGGGGTTTATCAATCTTCTTAATTCTTTCAAAGAACCAGCTCCTACTTTCATTGATCTGTTCTACTGTTCTTTTGGTTTCTATTTCATTGATTTCTGCTCTGATCTTTATGATTTCTTTTCTCCTGCTGCGTTTAGGCTTTATTTGCTTTTCTTTCTCCAGCTCCTTTAGGTGTAAGGTTAGGTTGTGTATTTGAGACCTTTCTTGTTTCTTGAGAAAGGCTTGTATTGCTATATACTTTCCTCTTAGGACTGCCTTTGCTGCATCCCAAAGATTTTGATCAGTTGTGTTTTCATTTTCATTTGTTTCCATGAATTTTTTAAATTCTTCTTTAATTTCCTGGTTGACCCATTCATTCTTTAGTAGGATGCTCTTTAGCCTCCATATATTTGAGTTCTTTCCAACTTTCCTCTTGTGATTGAGTTCTAGTTTTAAAGCATTGTGGTCCAAAACTATGCAGGGAATGATTCCAATCTTTTGGTACCAGTTGAGACCTGATTTGTGACCGAGGATGTGATCTATTCCGCAGAATGTTCCATTCCATGGGCACTAGAGAAGAATGTGTATTCTGTTGCTTTGGGATGGAATGTTCTGAATATATTTGTGAAGTCCATTTGGTCCAGTGTGTCATTTAAAGTCTTTATTTCCTTGTTGATCTTTTGCTTAGATGATCTGTCCATTTCAGTGAGGTGGTGTTAAAGTCCCCTACTATTATTGTATTGTTGTCGATGTATTTCTTTACTTTTGTTATTAATTGGCTTATATAATTGGCTGCTCCCATGTTAGGGGCATAGATATTTACAATTGTTAGATTTTCTTGTTGGATAGACACTTTAAGTAGGATATAGTGTCCTTCCTCATCTCTTATTATAGTCTTTGGTTTAAAATCTACTTTGTCTGATATAAGGATTGCCACCCCAGCTTTCTTTTGGTTTCCATTAGCATGGTAAATGGTTTTCCACCCCTTCACTTTCAATCTGGGGGTGTCTTTGGGTCTAAAATGCATCTCTTGCAGACAGCATATCGATGGGTCTTGTTTTTTTTTTTTCCAATCTGATAGCCTGTGTCTTTTGATTGGGACATTTAGCCCATTTACATTCAGGGTAACTATTGAAAGATATGAATTTAGTGCCATTGTATTGCCTATAAGGTGACTGTTACCGTATGTTGTCTGTGTTCCTTTCTGGTCTATGTTGCTTTTAGGGTCTCTCTTTGCTTAGAGGACCCCTTTCAAGATTTCTTGTAGGGCTGGTTTTGTGTTTGCAAATTCCTTTAGTTTTTGTTTGTCCTGGGTGCTCTTTATCTCTCCTTCTATTTTCAATGACAGCCTAGCTGGATATAGTATTCTTGGCTGCATATGTTTCTCATTTAGTGCTCGGAATATATCCTGCCAGTCCTTTCTGGCCTGCCAGGTCTCTGTGGATAGGTCTGTTGCCAATCTAAAGTTTCTACCATTGTAGGTTACATATCTCTTCTCCCGAGCTGCTTGCAGGATTTTCTCTTTGTCTCTGAGACTCGTAAGTTTTACTATTAGATGTCGGGGTGTTGACCTATTTTTATTGATTTTTGAGAGGGGTTCACTGTGCCTCCTGGATTTTGATGCCTGTTTCCTTCCCCAAATAAGCAAGTTCTCTGCTATAATTTGCTCCAATATACCTTCTGCCCCTCTCTTTCTTCTTCTTCTGGGATCCCAATTATTCTAATGTTATGGTATCAATTATCTCTCGAATTCTGCCCTTGTGATCCAGTAGTTATTTTTCTCTCTTTTACTCGGCTTCTTTATTTTCCATCATTTGGTCTTCTATATCACTTCTCTCTTCTGCCTCATTTATCCTAGCAGTTAGAGCCTCCATTTTTTATTGCACCTCATTAATAGCCTTTTTGATTTCGACTTGGTTAGATTTTAGTTCTCTTATTTCTCCAGAAAGGGTTTCTCTAATATCTTCCATGCTTTTTTCAAACCCAGCTAGTATCTTTAAAATCATCATTCTGAACTCTAGTTCTGACATCTTACTAATGTCCATATTGATCAGGTCCCTGGCAGTCAGTACTGCCTCTTGTTCTTTTTGTTGAAGTGATTTTTTCCCTCTTGTCATTTTGTCCAGAGGAGAATAGATGAGTGAGAGAACAAAATGCTAACAGGGTAACAATGACCCCAGAAAAATATACACTAAACAAATCAGAAGAGACCTGAAACCAGGGGAAAAGAAAGGGAAAAAAGAAAAAGAAAAATATAAAGAAAAAAAAGAATTGATCAAATATGATCAGTTTGGTGAATAGATCAGTGCCACACACTAGATTTTGGTCATATTTGGTCTGTTAGAAGAAAGTGCCTCCCAAAATTTTAGAGGAGAAAAGCTTATATATGTACAAAAATAAGGGTAAATACGATGAAGGGATGGAATATGCCTATAAAGATGAAAATTATAAAAGATTTTATAAAAGGAATTGATAAGATAAGAAGTTGGTTGAAAAAAGAAAGAGAGAAATTTTAAAAAAAAAAAAGGAAGAGAATAATGTGATCAGGCAGGAGACTAAAACAAAGCCATACACTAGAGATTTAGGGTATATTTTGATCTATTAGAAGAAACTGTGTCCCAAAATTTTAAAGAGAGAACAATGTATATATATACCAAAAATAAGGTTAACTACTATGAAGGGAAAGAATATGACTCTAAAAATGAAAAATAAAAAATATTTTTAAAAAAGGGATTGATAAGATGTTGGTTGAAAAAGGGAAAAAGAAAAATTTTAAAAAAATAGAAGAAAAAAAAGAAAATTACAAAAATTAAGTTTGAAAGACTAAAGAATCAGGGGTGGAAAAGCCATGAATTCTATGTGCAGTATTCCCCTAGCGCTGGAGTTCTGCCGTTTTCATTGATCAGTAAACTTGGTCTTGGCTGGGGGTTCTTGCTGATCTTCTGGGGGAGGGGCCTGTTGCCATGGTTCTCAAATGTCTTTGCCGGAGTTGGAATTGCCCCACCCTTGCCAGGCCGGGCTAAGTAATCTGCTCAGGTTTGCTCTCCGGAGCTTTTGTTCCCTGCAAGCTTTCTGTACAGCTTTGGAGGAGGAGAGTGAAAATGGCAGCCTCCCAATCTCTGCCCCGGAGGAGCCGAGAACTCGGGGCCCTACTCCTCAGTGAGCCCCAGAGAAAAGCAGTCAGTCACTCCCGTCTCCCCGGTCTCCAGCCGCACTCCGTGCTCACCTGGCCTGTGACCGAGCATTTCTATTTCTGGCACCTGACCCCGTGTGGAGTCTCCAAACCCAGCAGATCCCTGCGGTGCACTCCCACGCCACTCTTCCCAGGGGAGGAAAGGGAGTCTCCCCGGATCTGCCACTTGTTGGGTCCCTGCTGGAGGAGCAGTGGCCCGACTGTGCCATGGATCACCGTTTATGGCAACCCCGAGCTGAGAGCCTGCGCCTCAGCTCCATCTCTGGAGCTGGCTTCCCCGCTCTGATACCTGGGAGCTCTGCCACACTCAGGCACTCTGGTCTTTCTGTGACCCCAAGGGTCCTGAGACCACACTGTCCCACGAGGGTTCCATCCCCCACTTAGCCACTGGAGCGATGTCCCTCAGCGGAGCCGACTTCTAAAAGTTCCGATTTTGTGCTCCGTGGCTCTATCACTTGCCAGAAGTGGCCCACGGAGGCCCCCTCCCCTGTGGTCTATCTTCCCGAATATCGCCTCGGATTCACTTCTCCGCACGTCCTACCTTCCAGAAAGTGGTCACTTTTCTGTTCAGAGTTGTTGCTATTCTTTTCTTCAATCTCCTGTTGAGTTCGTAGGTGTTCAGAATGGTTTGATCCCTATTCAGCTGACTTCCTGGGATCAGACAAAATTTAGGTCTCCTACTCCTGTGCCATCTTGCTCCTCCTGGTCTTTTTAATTTTAGCCATTTCATTCAGAGTAAAAAGTGGCAATTCATCCTGTACTTAATTTGCATTTCCCTGATAACAAATGATGTTGAGAACCTCTTCTTTAGATTATTATCCATTTGGGCCTCTTCAGTGAGATGTGTATTCAAGAGTTTTGCTCATTTTCATTGGACCATTTTTTTTTATTATTATTGGGCTTTTCTTTCTTTATATGTTAATTTCAATGAGGTAAATTCCTTAATTTTCTTTCTATTGAAGTTAGTGGATTTATTGTCCTCTCTAAGAAATCTCTGCCTACTCCAAGGTCAGGAAGATCATGTGGAAGGTTTTGTTCTTATGGAAGAAACTTTCCTCTAACAACTTTATGATTTTAGTTTTGATGTTGAGTCCATGCTTTACTCTGATTAATTTTGAGTGCAGTGTCCGATGAGTATCAAGGCCCATTTTTCCCCCATATATTTACCAGTTATTCCAGCCCTATGTGTTGAAAAGACTGTTTTTACCCATTGAATTGAATTGAACTGAACTGCTAACCTTTTCAAATATCAATTGGTGAAGACCTTCTATTCTGTTCCATTGATCTGTTTATCTAACCTTATGTCAATACCACTCTGTGTGGATTACTGTAGCTTTATAGTAATCCTTGAAATCAAATGGTGAAAGTTCTCTAACTTTGTTCTTCTCTCACAGGACTCTTGAAGAAAATTGGTGATTCAAAGAGGGAAACAATTGTTATGACATGTATTTGAGATTACCCACAATCATTGTGTTGACTACATTTTTTTTATTTTGTGTATTCTTGATGCTCTGGCATCTGGAGCCTGCTAACTGGGGAACAATTGTCCCTTCTAGGGTTAGCTAATTCCTAGACATAGTAAAGGATTTGCCTGGAAGCATGTCTTTGATATGCAAACCAACCAATCCTAGCCCATACCCCATCTGCCTCATTTTATCAGGCTCAAGCACTCTGAAAGGACTATTCCCACCTTAATCACCCCAGGGCCAATAACTAGACAACTAAGAATCACCCTAACAGCTCAGAGCCCACCCATATTATTCAAACTATCTTCCTTGCTTACCTTGTCTCATCCAGTCCCTCTCAGAAAAGCCACAGTAAAGGGTCCTACCCAGCAACTCCTCTCTCCCCCTCCCTCTTTCTTCTCCTTCTCCCCCAACCCCCAGCCTGCTCACCTTGTCTGTGCTTTTCTGTGTGGCCCTGTAGGCATGACACGCCTCCTGTTTCTAGGTGATTGTGAGTATAATAAAAACTTCTCACACAGAACAAATACTAGGATTCATTATTTTTAAATTTTATATCAATTTGATAGTTGAAACTGACATATTATTATCATAACTAACATTACTTAATTATCTAGACACTTGGGCGCCTGGGTGGCTCAGTTGGTTAAGCGACTGCCTTCGGCTCAGGTCATGATCCTGGAGTCCCTGGATCGAGTCCCGCATCGGGCTCCCTGCTTAGCAGCGAGCTTGCTTCTTCCTCTGACCCTCCCCCCTCTCATGTGCTCGCTCTCTCTCTCTCTCTCTCATTCTGTCTCAAATAAATAAATAAAATCTTTAAAAAAAAATTTATCTAGACACTTGATAGTTCCCTCTATATTTTTGGCTTATCATATTTCTTTATTGTAAAATTATTTTAATGTTTTTGTTCATTATTTTATTATGCCTTTGTATTGTTTTTCTTTTTACCTCAGACTGAGGAATGCCTAGAACACTCCTGGACTCTCTCAAATGGTGTCAGAATTCAAACTTGCTGGGGATACAGTAAATAGTACAATATGGCAGAAATTTGTGCATTTGGAGAGCAGATGGAGACACAGGAAGAAACAATATATGAAAGATCATATATTATGTGCACAGGAAATTGCATGTGGAGAGTGCTGATGTGAAAACTGAAGGGAGGGTCACGACTGGAGTCAATAAGACAAGCTCATGGGCACTTATTACAATACTGAGAGACTGAGACTTTTAAGGGAAGCATATCCAAGAACAAAAACAAAAAATCATATCAAACAAAACCAAAATCACAGGAATACAAACAAAACTACAGGGGAAATACAGAGGCTGGAACAAGGTAACGAAGGTGGCGTAAATCAGAATAAAGGAGCAGAGACATGGAGACCAATAAAAGGATTTAGGCTGACCCAAGTGAATCAAGCTAATTATGACCAAATTCAGATGTAGAGAGGATCCCAGATCATTAGGATAGAAATGGACAAATCCAACCTCAGGAAATGAATTTAACAAGAAACATTTACCTAAGAATAATGCACAAAAATAATAATAATTAATTAATGGGACAGGATGAAACTTTTGGAGGTAACGAATATGATTATGGCATAGACATATGTGGTGATGGTTACACAGATGTATACTTATCTCCAAACTCATTAAGTTGTGTATATTAAATATGTACAGCTTTTTTATGTCAATTATAACTTAATAAAGTGGTTTTTATTTTTATTTTTTTAAGTTTTTATTTAAATTCCAGTTAGTTAACATACGGTGAAATACCAGTACCAGGTATACAATTTAGTGATTCAACACATCCATACAATACCTGGCACTCATCACAACAAGTGCACTCCTTAATCCCCATCACGTATTTCACCCATCCCCCCCAACCACCTCCCCTCCAGTAACCATCAGTTCCTTCTCTAAGGTAAGAGTCTGTTTCTTGTTTTGCCTTTCTCTCTCTTTTTTTTTCCCCATGCTCATTTGTTTTCTTTCTTAAATTCCACATATGAGTGAAATCATATGATATTTGTCTTTTCTGACTGACTTATTTCTCTTAGCATAATACTCTCTAGCTCTATCCATGTCATTGCAGATGGCAAGATTTCATTCTTTGTGATGGTTGAGTGATATCCCATTGTATATATACCACATCTTCTTCATCCATTCATCTGTCGATGGACAGTTGGGCTCTTTCCATGGTTTGGCTATTGTTGATAATGATGCTATAAACATTGGGGTGCATGTATCCCTTTGAATTGGTATTTTTGTATTCTTTGGATAAATATCTAGTAGTGCAATTGCCAGATCCTAGGGTAGTTCTATTTTTAACTTTTTAAGAACCCTCCATACTGTTTTTCCAGAGTGGCTACACAAATTTGCATTCCCACCACCAGTGTAGGAGGGTTCCCTTACCCGCATCCTTGCCATTAAAATCCTAGAGGAGAACACAGACAGTTACCTCTTTGATACTGGCTGGAGCAACATCTTTCTAGATATGTCTCCTGAGACAAGAGAAACAAGAGCAAAAATAAACTATGGGAGCTTCATCAAAATAAAGAGCTTCTGCACAGCAAAGGAATTAATCAACAAAACTAAAAGCCTGCAGAATGGGAGAAAATATTTGCAAATGACATATCTGATAAAGGATTAGTATCAAAAATATATAAAGACCTTCTAAAACTCAACACCCAAAAAACTAATAATCCAACTAAAAAAAGGGCAGAAAACATGAATAGACATTTTTCCCAAGAAGACATACAGATGGCTAACAGATACATGAGAAGATGCTCAATATCACTGACCATCAGGGAAATGCAAATCAAAACCACAATGAGATATCACCTCACACGTGTCAGAATGGCTAAAATCAACAACACAAGAAAAATAGTTGTTGGTGAGGACAAAGCGGTTTTTAAAAAAAAAACAACAGTGGGTGGGGAGGATATAAGCTCGTTGCTGTGAGAAATAGGAAAAGGAATTGATTAAGTCCGACTGTGTTGAAGTCCAGATAAAGTAAGAATTCATAGATGTGTAATGGAGTCAATCATGATTTTTCAATATTCTCTACAATATTGAGACTCTCAGGAGTTACAGTGAACAAACTGGGAAAGTAAGCTCCAAGTTAAAATGCATTAAATTCTCTAACTGTTATGAAGTTTTTGTCTTTTCTAACTAACAAGACTGTAAGTTCTTTGAGACCAGAAACCTATGTTACATGATTTCTAATGCTTAATATGTAAATACTAATATTAATAGGTATCATACTGATTTTTCCATCCTGTTTCTTTAAGTGCAGACTACAATAGGGCTGGAAATGTCTTATGTCACAAGAAGTTCATTTTTCAATTCCTATCATATGAACTAAGACATCTTTCCTAATTTACTTGCATACATTGTAGTCAAAGTTTTCAACCCCAAACAGAATAAAATTCATATAATGTAAAAATCTTAAGCATATAATGAGTCAAAAATGACTCTCTGAACTCATCCCAAGCATATAAGAGCAATTTTCCAGCCCCCTGTTAAATATGCCAATGGAAATGTGTAGCAGGTACAGGAGAGATACCAATTCCTTTTTTTTTTAAGACTTTATTTATTTATTAGAGAGAGAGTAGGGGGGACAGGGAGAAGCAGGCATTCTGCTGAGCAGGGAGCCCAATGCGGGACTTGATCCCAGGACCCTGGTATCATGACATGAGCCGAAGGCAGACACTTAACTGACTGAGCCAACCAGGCACCCCAAGAGATACCAATTCCTATAGCCTATCACAAAATGGAGAAAGTAAGAGACCCAGGTGGATGAACAGAAAGATTTAGAGACTGAACAAAAGAAACTCAATACAGAGAAGCAAAGAAGAGTGTTAATACATTGAGGAAAGAAAAGATGGGAAGTAGAAAGCATCTTCATACCTATTTATTATAACTGTGTGGTCTCCAGGCAAAGAGAGAGAGCTTTAAGATAAATAGAGTGGATTCTAGACCATGGGAATTAGGGATCTTGAGGTGAGTTCTGACCATGAACCATATAACTAAAACTCAAACACCTAATTAAATGGTAGAGTGTCAAATTCATACCACAAACAACAATAAGCTTTCTGTTCTATCCATCTAATAATAGACTTTTCTCTTATTTAAAATACACAATGTTTTTCTTTCTTATTTAAAACACACTCCAATTTGAGATGAATCACCTGACATATTGTGTGAGGTTTGGATATAAAAGAAACACCAATAATATTCATGGCAGGCATGCATCTACCTTCAGAGATAAGTTAGACTTCAAATTCCGAAAACGGTATTTCTGTATTAATAACTTATCTGTACTACTGAGCCATCAGACGTATTTGTTTGAGATAACATTGTGTACAGCCTTTGTGTTTCACAGACCATCTGTCCTTGGCCATAGTAACTACAGAAATTAGACCTAATGCATAGGAAACTTCTGAAAGTCATTTTGACTTCACTCAGCTCTGCACAATCTCCATTCCACATTGTTCTGGGCCTCTTAAGCAAACTATCTTAATGTGAGTGGAAGGTAGAAAATGAAGATATATGAGATCAGTGCATGGAACAGAGGTGGCCAGGGGTTACTTCTATTTTGGATCCAGTTATTATTACAGAAGTTTTAATATATTAGGAAGTCATTTTTTATTAAATGTTTTACAGGAATAATTAATGGCCATGCTATTAGAGTTCTTAAATGCCATGCCTTTTATAAACAGCATGTGAATAAATTTTTATAAAGAACTGGCTATATTCTGAAGCAATTCTAAAATACAGAAGGCAGTACTGGTCAACTTTTTTAAGATTTTATTTTTAAGTGATCTGTACACCCAACATGGGGCTTGAACTTATTAACACTGAGATCAAGAGTCACATCCTCTACTGACTGACCCAGCCAGGCACCCTGGTACCAATTGATTTTTTAAGGTAGTTTCCAGTAGGTAATCCTCCTCTTTCTCCTCACTTTTAAGTGTTATATCTTTTCTTTGGCAGACAGTAGCAACTACTAGGGCAGTGACTTTCAACCCTGGCTCTACATCAAAATTACCTGCAAAACTTTTTTTAAAATATTGATGCTGGTCTTTTGCCCCCAGATATTCTGATTTTGTGGAATTCTTGTGGGGCCTGGACGTATTCACTCATTTTTCCATGAAAGATTCTGAGGTACTGCCAGAGATAAAAGCACCTGTCTTAATTTTCACCCTGAATAATCTATAAATATTACATAAATTAAAAGCAACAGGGACCCAAATGCTTTTATGTGGCTATCATTTTAGTACCAGGAATGACTCCAACTGAGAGTATATAACAGTAGTAGTGACATTATTTGAGGATTGGTGGATTAACATAAATACAACTCCTTATAAATCCTCAGACCTGATGGTTGATGAGGTCTCCTGAAAAGATTTGATAGTACATGCTGTGTCCACTGAGCCAATGTAGACTGGCAGAACACTTTCTCAATGTTTGTCAATGTTCTTGACAAACATGGCATCCTCTAATGATTTAAGAAATTTACTGACCAATGTGGACACGGAGAGTACAACTCTCCTCCCTCAGACAATGATTTTTGGAGATTTTACTTGTCTCTCTTTTCTAAGAATAATATGACGATTTCCCTAAGAATAGTGTATTTTCTCATTATAAATGACATATATAATATTTTCTCCTTCCCCTTTATCTTCAAAAACCAGGAAGCCTAGAACCAATTTCCTACTCAACTTCAGTAACTACGTATGCAAAACACTATGACCTGCATGTTTACATTCCTTTTCCCTGTCTCACATTATTTTATATTTTTCCTCATTCAGATTTTATTTAAAGATTTTACATTTTATTACATGAATTAGTTTAAATTTCCATTGAGTTGGCTCAATATGGAAGGTGTTTGATGATATTGGAGTCATTCCTAGTTATTGTTATGTAACGAGCAAAATATTTTAATTATCAGCCAAAGAAACATTGAATGGTCAGCATGATGAGCCTTCCTGGAGCATCTTCAGAACTAAAACAACTTAGAGGTAAATTCTCCAATCAGACAGTGTCAGCATCACCTCCAAAACTAACCTTAGCTGCAGTTCACTCTAAACCCAAATTTTCACCAAATTGGGAACCAGTAGTGACCATCTTGCTTTGTTACACACAGGAAGCAGTGACATGAGACAGCAGTGAGTCACCTAAGTGTACACAAGACAAAGCACCTAGATGACATCTGTAATTGTAGAAACATTGATTCATGCCACCTTTCCTATTTTCATTTCCTGGAGTAGCAGCTCTTATTTTTACTAAAGGATGTACTGTTTCAGCTCAGAAGGAATCTGGTATATTTTCTGAATAATTATGCTTATATGAAAGCCAATCCAGCTTTCTTTAGAGAGTTTTCAAAATCTGTCCAGAACAAAGGTCTCTCAGACCCTTGTAAATATTCCATTTTTATGATAAAGAAAGCAAAGGGTTTTTTTTATACTTAAAAGAAAAGTTGTTCTCAAAGATTTCTAAAGAGAAATCACCCTGGAGTCAGAAAATACTTTTATTCTTCTGTTATGTTGTGATACTGTTGCCAGAAACGGAGATTAGAAAAGGCCAAAGGTTTTTCTTACCTGTTATTACAATAACACAGAAATGTGCACAGTAGGAATTAGTCAGATAAACCCTCCAGAAACCTGGGACGATTTCATCACTGCCAATCCAAGGCTATATTTTACAATGTCAAACCTTCTGGATAAGAAGAATAAGACATCTGCCATCTTGAAGCTTCATCTTAGCTAGAGGCAATGTGATAAAGGTAATGTTTACCCTCTGTCTTGTACCTTATTCTATTTGATAGAGGTTATTGTTGGGACTGATATCTTTTTTTTTTTAATTTTAAGAGTTTATTTGAGCTAAAACCAATTCTAATCGAACAGCACCAAACTGCAGGTGATTGGGAACAATCCACTGACAGGAACCAGGAGAAGGACTTTTATAGAGAGAAGGGGGGAACAGAGAAAGGAAATGATTGATTGGCTACAGCTGAAGGCCTACCTAGCTGTTTGTTGTCCTTATGTTTCAAGTTTGTAACCTTGAGGCATTTACAGGCTTAGATTTTGGTTTGTTTATGCAAGCTCGATTGTTTATGTAAGCATTCGAGCCATATCAGTCTATTGGCCTCCTTGTTTAATTAATTTAATGATTCCTCACGTCAGGTCTTCCTCTCATATATGAAAGATTGGCCAAACCTTTGGTATCAGTGCCACTCTCAATCACCATCTGAGTTAAGTTGCTCTTATCTGGTCCTGAAACTTGTAGGCTATGCTGTCAAGAGCTCTTGTTTCTTGATTTCCAATCATGTCCTATCTCTAGACCAGTGGCTACACATGAGAATCACCTGGTGAGCTCTTAAAACTCATGGTACCGGGCGCCTGGGTGGCTCAGTCGGTTAAGCGGCTTGCCTTCAGCTCAGGTCATGGTCCTGGAGTCTCGGGATCAAGTCCCGCATCGGGCTCCCTGCTCAGTGGGGAGTCTGCTTCTCCCTCTGACCCTCCCCTCTCTCATGCTCTCTGTCTCATTCTCTCTCTCAAATAAATAAATAAAATCTTTAAAAAAAAAAAAAAACTCATGGTTCCAAAGCCAGATCCAGAGCAATTGGGTCAGAATACCTGGACTATGTATCACATATTAAGCTTCCTAGGTGATTCCATTAAGCAGCCAAATTTGATGTCCAACTTCACATAAAACCAATTAATAAATTATTTTAAGTTATATGTAATCAGAATCAAGAACCTTATTACAAAATGAATAATATAACTCAATCTTTCATTTAGAGATCACTCTTGGGAATAAGTTTCCTCTTTGGGGGCGCCTGGGTGGCTCAGATGGTTAAGCATCTGCCTTCAGCTCAGGTCATGATCCTGGGGTCCTGGGATCGAGCCCCGTGTCAGGCCCCTTGCTCAGCAGGAAGCCTGCTTCTCCCTTTCCCTCTGCCTCTCCCCCTCTTCATTCTCTCTCTCTATCTCTGTGTCTCAAATGAATAAATTTAAAAAAAATAAAGAAGTTTCCTCTTTCAAGTTCTTTTTCCTGAAATTAACACAAGAACTTGAATTTGTGTTCTAATGGAAAAAAAAAAGAGCTCAATTCTATAAAATCTTGTATCATTAATTTTTTCCAGGATAATTTTTTGAGAAATATTATACTCGTGGTTTAAATTTTAGAATGGGATCTCAGGACCAGATCATTGCTCTAAAATAAAGAAAGGACCTCTGACTCAATCTAAAAAACAAATTTGGCTTATAAAACATTTAGAGAGGTCCTATTTTAAAACACATGATTTATTTAGAAAAAAACACAATAAGAAAATACTAATGTTTCTTGAAAAATGAAGAAGCAGTGATTTTGTAAACAAGTTTCTATCTCCATGTCTGATTCTTCTCAAAACTGATTGCTTTATGAATTCATTTGGAAAATGACAATGTTATTATAAGTATATACAAAATACCTGAAGATCCAAGGATTAGAAATAAGCTCTTATTTGTACTGTGTGTCAACTTAATTTACATTTTCTAGAGAAGAATTGAGGTACAGACATTAAATGACTCATTTAAGCTCATCCAGTAAGTTTAATCAGTGGGAGAGGGAGAAATAAAGTCTAAGTTTACTAAATTAGTATTATGATACTGATCTTATCTTAGTTTCCCAGAATCCCAGTAGTTTGCACAATAACCTCTTTTTCCATGAATGCATCCCACTTTATACAAATTATAGTGCAAGACTCTTGCCAGAGTTTCAAATATCTCTTTAAAAAAAAAAAAAGAAAACTTGCACCTTTTAAAAGCTCTGCTCTTTGAGATTTCCAAAACTAATGGTGAGATTTAGTCTTTTAACATTGGTGAATGGAAACATTCATCTCTCATGGAGAAGAAGACTACCACCAATAAACCCAACAAATTTTTCAAGAACAATTCATGTTTATGGAAAGACCCACACATAGTGTTCCAAAGTCTGCCTTTCTGAGCCATCAGCTGTGTCTATAATCAGGCCAGTTGCATAAACCAGCACCTAGCCTTTCCAAAAATTGCCTGTTTTGCACCCATGAATCATTTTACTGACCTCATCAAGTGGTTAGCAACTCTAATCTCACCATCAAAATTGGAATTTTCTGACACAGCAAGAGTGATGAGTTTTAATTAGGAATGGTTGTATAGGGAAGATGGATGGCTTATCTTCATGAGAATACTAGCCTCAAACTGGAATTTCTATAGTAATCTCATGGTTTCCTCTTTATTTACTGCAGAGATACATTTTAAGATTATCAAAAAACAAAACCCAATATTGCCATTTAAAAGATGGGCACATAGGGTCACCTGGGTGGCTCAGTCATTAAGCGTCTGCCTTCAGCTCAGGTCATGATCCCAGGGTCCTGGGATCGAGCCCCACATCAGGCTCCCTGCTCGATGGAGAGCCTGCTTCTCCCTCTCCCACTCCCGCTGCTTGTGTTCCCTCTCTCACTGTCTCCCTCTCTCTGTCAAATAAATTAAAAAATCTTTAATAAAATATGGGCACATATTTATACCTGAAACTCCTGATCATAGATACCTTAGCTGATATCTGGCACCAAAACAACAGGCCTTGATATTTATTTTATGGAATAATTCCAAATTGAGCCTTACCAATTACAAATATTATATCATTATTCCTCAGAATATGACAGTCAAGAAGTCAGTATCCCAGGAGGATTTAGCTTTCCCCTTATTGAAATGATTTAGCAAAATAAATAAATAAATAAATCTTCAGTCCCATGTCTTTTTCTAGGCTGGGAAGTGCCACCCAGCTTCCAAACATTATCCTTCTCTTTTCCAGAAATGAAGAATTATATTTATTATAGACCCACCAATAGTTATTAGACCCTGAGACTCTCCCTGGTCACTTCACTGTATTCTTGTTCTGTTAAACCCTATGCCCTCCACTCTTGTCTGAATTGTACCACCTCCTCCAGATCTCTGTTCCAAGTTTTCAGTAGCCTTCCCATGACACCTTTGACTCTGATGTCACCATCCCTTGACTTTGATGTCAGTTTCATCCTCTGAATTTATGGTACTTGCTTTATTCATAGTCAGCGTCAACTCACTTTGCTTTCTCCAGGTTATAGCATCGTGTTTCCCTTTCTGTCCTTCATCCATCAAGGTCTCTGGGTATTTGTGCCATTTTGTTCTGACCAGTCTTCCCAGCAATCCACCACCCAGGGCTGACAGCTGTTCATGAAAACACATATTACATACAAACTGGGAATGGTGTGTATGTAGGACCCTTTAAAAGACAACAAATGGTCTTTACTTCACATGCAGACATGTAGCTATAAACAATTAAATGGGTAACTCACTGAAAGACAACTTTAAAAGCAATAAATAAATAAAACCTAAAGAGAAAAACAATATGTCCAAGACAACAGATGGTCAAGTAATACAGCATGTATAAAATATTTAGGTAAAAGCTAAGTCTCTGAATGGCATGGGTTGAAAATGCCAAACTTAATATACTAGGTATCCTCATAAACAAAACAAAATGTGCATTTTTCAGAGAATCATTTCATTGAAATAGAAGGACATCCAAACTATAGTGATTTTAAAGTTATTTGACTCTTTTTGGAAATAATTTTTACAAAAATTGGATTTTTCCCATGCTTAATCTTTCCATGAATAATGTAAACCCAAAGCATTTTAACTAGTGTACCACTCAGTATGACCTTTTGTAATTAGTTTCACATGTGACTTGTGCAATTACTAGAGAAAATGAAGAGATCTTAAGGTTAACATCAATTTATCATGTTTTATCTTTGCTTTCCCAATATGAATGCACACACAAACATATGCACACATAAACTCTAAAATCACCCTGGGAATAATAACCAGGGTTGTGTAAGCTTACAACCTTTATGGGGGCAGGGGGCAGGGCAGGTTATGCAGTAATTATGTAAGAAAACCTCAGATGCCCCTTTAATATTATGTAGCTGGGGTGTTAAGGCGAAAATCACTCCCTCAGATCAAACTGGTGTTATAACCCTTGAAGGAAACATAGAACAAGGGCAGTTGACCTAAAACTGGAAATATTTATAGGAAACATGCTCAAGAATGTGAGGCAGAGTTTAATAAATGCCTAAGAGCCAGCTGGGTATGGGAACAATTATTAGAGGCAGCTACTGACAACGCTCTGAGCAGTGCAGGGGAGATATTTGTTCTCGACAGTAGTTGAGGCCCTAACTCAAACATAAGTTAATAGCAAAAGAGTATCTCCCTTGTGGAAAGCAGGCACTGGAAATTTAGCCAACCTTAGGTTCAAATCCCACCCACTTAAATGCCATATAAGCTCTATGACTTTGAGCAAGTTGCTTAATTCTTTAAGCTTTAATTTCCTTATCTGAAAAATAGGGATAATTCTTCCCCATAATTACTGCTAAATGTAAAGCCTTTTACTCTGGTGTCTGGCACAGAGTAAGTGCTCAAAAGTTTTAGCTAAACTAATAAACATTAATAACCTGATATTTAGAAGCATTCCATTTGTTTCTTACCAGATTTCCTTTGGTTCTCAAATAACCTGCCAGTCCAGGCCTCCATGAATAGGCTGAAAAGGGCCCAGTGATCTGTGAGCTCCCCAGACAAACTCAGTCAAATTCTTCTGTTTAAGTGCAGTCTGAGTCCAGACAATTAATTATGCAAACATCAATCTGTATTTCTGCAATGTCTGCAACATCTGCTGTGTGTCTCACAATTTGGTAGGTCCTTTGGAAGTGACAAAAAGAGACTTGCCTGAGAGATTATAGGCTGAATTTATGGAACAGACTAAGGCAAGTGGCATTATTGAGATTAGAGAGGGAGATAAAGGAGAAAATAGACATTTTCTCCAGGACAAGAGGCTACAAACCAAAAGGTTACAGTTCACTTAGGAAAGCTATATAAATTTAACTATATAGCATGACTCAGTGGTTGGCTGAATAGCAATATGGAACTGAGATCAAGTTCTAGAGTGAAGACAGCTTCCTGGGTTGGGTAGTTGTGATCGTTAATTTTGTGTGTCAACTTGACATGGCCAAGGGGTGCCTAGATAACTAATTAAAAGTTATTTCTGGGTGTGTCTGTGGGGGTGTTTCCAGAAGAGATTAGCATTTGAATTGGTGGACTGAGTAAAGCAGATGGCCCTCCCCAATGTGGGCAGACATCATCTAATCCACTGAGGACCTGAATGAAACAAAAAGGTAGAGTGAAGCTTGAATTCACTTATTTCTTAACTATTTGAGTTGGGACATCGATCTTTTTCAGCCCTAGGCACTCCTGGTTCTCAGACCTTCTAACCCATATTGGAATCTGCACCATCAACCCTCCACTTCTTAGGCCTTCGAACTACACTACTGGCTTTCCTGGGTCTCCAACGTGCAGAGATCCAGGAACATCAAGGGACTTGTCAGCCTCCATAATTATATGTACCAATATCTTAAAATAAATCTCTTAGATAGATTGATAGATAATGGATAGATGATAGATAGATAGATAGATAGATAGATAATAGATAGGTAGATAGATAGATGATAGATGATAGATAGATAGATAGATAGATAGATAGATAGATAGATAGATAGATGATAGAATCTCTCCTTAGATAGACATAGACATAGAGAACTCCTATTGGTTCTGTTTCTCTGGAGTTCTCCAAATTCTACAGAAGAAGAAATAAGTTTAGATGATTTCCTTGGGCAAGAAAACCATGTTAATTATCTGCACCAACATAAGAAGTGGGATATTAACTTTAAATGTTTTTCATAGATTATCTACTTCCCAGGTTAATGAGCCCACCATAAATGCAGCAGGTTAAGGATGCCTAGGTGGCTCAGTTGGTTAAGTGTCTGCCTTTGGCTCAGGTCATGATCCCAGGGTCCTGGGATCGAGCCCCCAGTCGGGCACCCTGCTCAGCAGGAGGCCTGCTTCTCCCTCTGCCTGATGCTCTCTCTCTCTCTCTCTGACAAATAAATAAATAAAATCTTTTTTTTAAAAATGCAGCATTTTAACACATATTTTCTGTATGATCCCGGGGATAGGAGTCAATTGTGTGACTTCAAGAGGTAATTTTTTTTAAGTTAGCTCTATAACACTAGAAGCATAACAACTGCAAAGGAAGAACAGAAATGAAAAATAGGAAGCCTTTTCCAATAGGAAGAACCAAGGACAGTGAAGATAATGCATACTTTTTAAACCACATCCCCAGCTGCTCAGTTGGTTAAGATTCACTTTTTCCAATCCCTCCTTAATTCAGTGTTACGGGATAAAGGGTTTATCCTTGCCTTACTCCACCTCATTACTTCTAAACAATTTATCACCTTCCTTCCAGTTATCTTCATTTGAATTTCAAATTCACTGTTTCTCCAAATCATCGACTGAACTCTGAGGACTATTTCAACCCTCTGGGACAACTTCACCACTGATTAGAAATTTTTCTTCTTATCCTCAACCCTGAGAGTCATTTTTGCACTTGTCCATGCATTTATTTATTCATTCATCCATTCAATTCACCAAGGATGAATTTCTACTACGATGGCCAACATATTTGTTTGTTTGGGTTGCCGCGACAAAGTAACACAGACTAAGTGGTTTAGACAACAGAAATTTATTGTCTCATGGTTCTGAAGGCTAAAAGTCCAAAATCTAGGTGTCAGGGCGCCTGGGTGGCTCAGTTGGTTAAGCGACAGCCTTCGGCTCAGGTCATGATCCTGGAGTCCCGGGATCGAGTCCCGCATCGGGCTCCCTGCTCGGCAGGGAGTCTGCTTCTCCCTCTGACCCTCCCCCCTCTCATGTGCTCTCTGTCTCTCATTCTCTCTCTCAAATAAATAAATAAATCTTAAAAAAAAAAATCTAGGTGTCAGTAGAGTTGATTCTTTCTGAGGGCTGTGAAGGAAGGATCTGTTTTAGGCATCTCTCCTTGGCTTGTAGATGACCATCTTTTCCCTAGCTTCTTTACATCATCTTCCTTCTCTGTGTGTCTGTGCCCAAATTTCCCCCTTTTTATGACAACACCAGCTATATTGGATTAGGGGCCTACCCTATTCCAGTATCACCTCGTCTTGACTAATTACATCTGCAAGGACCCTATTTCCAAATAAAGTCACATTCTGAGGTATTGAGGATTAGGAATTCAACATATGAATTTGCATAGGGGAAGAAGGGGACAATTTAACTCCTAATAGGCAGATGCAGTGCTATAAATTGAGGATAAAACTCCCCCATGTAACACCTCCCTTCCCCAAATCTAACCAAAAGCCTTGGCCTCCTACTTTGTTGTGAAAACAAGGTTAATGCCATAAAAGTTCCATCAACCACCAACTTCTTCACCTCTTTATTATATATAATTTCTCACATATACTTTATCCTTGCACTCTTCGAATTCCTCCGTTGTCCTAGATGCCAAACTTCCGCAGCTACTAAGGGACCTGAAGACCCACTACATTCTCCCTCTCTAACATTTTCACCTTCCCACTGACTCATCTCCCTAAGCTTGTAAAAAAGCAAAGAGTTTTCCATCCTCAAAAACCCATTTTGGGGGACCTCTGGTTGTACCAGCAACTAGCCAGAAATAAGCATCACTAAGCAGAGGCTTCTAAACAGTTTTGATAGGGATGCATAATTTTCTTCCTCAGATAGTGTTAAAACTGTTTTGTTTTGTCCTCTTCCCTCTTAGTTTCATTGCCTGGCAGCCTGCAAATTTAACTGACAAAAGACAGAGTAACAGGAGAAAGGGAACATAAACTTTATTAATATCTTACATGCATAGGAGTTCACAGAAAATAAGTGAAACTCAAAGCAGCACTTAGACTCAGGGGTTTGTATATATCATTTTAACAAAGGAAAAGGGGTTTGGGCTTTGAGGTATGATAAATAGTGGCTAAGTGACTAGGAAATCTATGGGGGAACTAATTGCAGATGAGGGTTTTTTTAGTCAGGTTTGTTTATGCAGACTCACCTTATTGTCATTTCTGCATCACTGGTGATAAGAGTTGCTCTCCTCTTTCTGGAACAGGAGAAGGGGGCACCTTCACAAAGGAAAATTTATGCTCTGCTCTTAGGCAGAAAAGGGGGAGGGAAGAGAACTCCTCCTACATCTGCTGATGCTCAATTGCCTTCAGTTCAAAATAACCCTTATGCCAAAGCAGCGTACTTGGGGGTGGCATGTTCTCCTCATCCCCTTCAGTTCCCACACATTTGACTTGAAAAAAGAAAGTGTATATACTGTGTTGGTTTGCCCAAATTTCCCACTCTGAATGAAATAGTTTTCAACATATACCAGGATATAACTTTTGTAACCTACGGAAAGTGTCATTAAATGAAGTGGCCATCATGCTGTCACATATTTGTCATTTCACGTATTAAACTCATAGCTGAGGCAGCTTCTAATTTAAAATTTTTAAGTTAAGATAATCATTCAAAGTTCAAAGGTTTACTATAATATATATCCTAATTTGTCAGGTATATTTCCATGGTTTCTATCTCTATTCAATTATATTTGGCCTTTGTAGATAAACACCCTTTGCCAAACTTCTAATTGAAAACTTATCTTCATACATTTTTTTAAATGACTTTATTACAAGAGAAACCAGGAGGCCTCTAGAACAGCAAAAACAGAGTCATAGCCCTGATAAATAGAAAGTAAAATAAATTTGAAAGTGAGAGATGCTTTTTGCAGGCAATGAAAGAAAAATTCCATTTATGAATGAAATTCAAGATAATGGGCATTTTTTAATTTAAATTCAATTAATTAATATATTATGTATTATTAGTTTCAGAGTAGAGTTCAGTGATTCATCAGTCTTATATAATACCCAGTGCTTTTTACATCACATGCCCTCCTTAATGTCCATCACCCAGTTACCCTATCCCCCCACCCCCACCCCCGCCTCCAGCAATCCTCAGTTTGTTTCCTATGATTAAGAATCTCTTATGGGGGCGCCTGGGTGGCTCAGTTGGTTAAGCGACTGCCTTCGGCTCAGGTCATGATCCTGGAGTCCCTGGATCGAGTCCCTCATCGGGCTCCCTGCTCGGCAGGGAGTCTGCTTCTCCCTCTGACCCTCCCCCCTCTCATGTGCTTGCTCTCTCTCATTCTCTCTCTCTCAAATAAATAAATAAAATCTTTAAAAAAAAAAAAAAGAATCTCTTATGGTTTGTCTCCCTCTCTGATTTCATCTTGTTTTAGTTTTCCCTCCTTTCCCTTCTGATCTTCTGTTTTGCTTCTTAAATTCCACGTATTAGTGAGCTCCTATGATAATTGTCTCTCTCTGATTGACTTATTTCGCTTAGCATAATACCCTCTAGTTCCATCCATGTCATTGCAAATGGCAAGATTTCTTTTTTTGATGGCTAAAGAGTATTCCATTGTATACATATACCACATCTTCTATAACATTGCTGCTATAAACATTGGGGTGCACGTACCCCTTCGGATCCCTACATTTGTATCTTTGGGTTAAATACCCAGTAGTGCAATTGCTGGGTCGTAGGGTAGCTCTATTTTCAACTTTTTGAGGAGCCTCCATACTGTTTTCCAGAGTGGCTGCACCAGCTTGCATTCCCACCAACAGTGTAGGAGGGTTCCCCCTTCTCCACATCCTCACCAACACCTGTTGTTTCCTGACTTGTTAATTTTAACTGTTCTAACTGGTGTAAGGCGGTATCTCATTGTGGTTTTGATTTGTATTTCCCTGATGCCGAGTGATGTGGAGCATTTTTTCATGTGTCTGTTGGCCATTTGTATGTCTTCTTTGGAGAAATGTCTGTTCATGTCTCTTCCCATTTCTTGATTGGATTATTTGCTCTTTGGGTGTTGAGTTTCATAAGTTCTTTATAGATATGTCATTTGCAAGTATCTGGTATATCTTTATCTGATGTCATTTGCAAATATCTTCTCCCATTCTGTCAGTTGTCTTTTGGTTTTGTTGACTGTTTCCTTTGCTATGCAAAAGCTTTTGATCTTGATGAAGTCCCAATAGTTCACTTTTGCCCTTGCTTCCCTTGCCTTTGGAGACGTGTCTAGCAAGAAGTTGCTGTGGCCAAGGTCAAAGAAGTTGCTGCCTGTGTTCTCCTCAAGGATTTTGATGGACTCCGGTCTCACATTGAAGTCTTTCATCCATTTTGAGTCTATTTTTGTGTATGGTGGAAGGAAATGGTCTAGTTTACTCTTCTGCATGTGGCGTCCAATTTTCCCAACACCATTTGTTGAAGAGACTGTCTTTTTTCCATTGGATATTCTTTACTGCTTTGCCAAAGATTAGTGGACCATAGAGTTGAGGGTCCATTTCTGGGCTCTCTATTCTGTTCCATTGATCTATGTGTCTGTTTTTGTGCCAGTACCATACCATCTTGATGACTGCAGCTTTGTAATAGAGCTTGAAATCTGGAATTGTGATGCCACTAGCTTTGCTTTTCTTTTTCAACATTCCTTTGGCTATTCAGGGTCTTTTCTGATTCCACACAAATTTTAGGATTATTTGTTCCATTTCTTTGAAAAAAGTTAATAATATTTTGATAGGGATTGCATTGAATGTATAGATTGCTCTAGGTAGCATAAACATTTTAACAATATTTGTTCTTCCAATCCATGAGCATGGAACATTTTTCCATTTCTTTGTGTCTTCCTCAATTTCTTTCATGAGTATTCTATAGCTTTCTGAGTACAGATCCTTTGCCTCTTTGGTTAGGTTTATTCCTAAGTATCTTATGGTTTTTGGTGCAATTGTAAATGGGATCGACTCCTTAATTTCTCTTTCTTCTGTCTCATTGTTAGTGTGTAGAAATGCAACTGATTTCTGTACATTGGTTTTATATCCTGCTACTTTGCTGAATTCCTGTATAAGTTCTAGCAATTTTGGGGTGGAGTCTTTTGGGTTTTCCACATAAAGTATCATATCATTTGCAAAGAGTGAGAGTTTGACTTCTTCTTTTCCAGTTCAGATGACTTTTATTTCTTCTTATTGTCTGATTGCTGAGGCTAGGACTTCTAGTACTATGTTGAACAAGAGTTGTGATAGTTGACATCCCTGTCATATTCCTAAGATAACGGGTATTTTTTTTAAAGATTTTATTTATTTATTTGACAAAGAGAGAGAGAGCAAGAGAGGGAACACAAGCTGGGGGAGTGGGAGAGAGAGAAGCAGGCTTCCCGACGAGCAGGGAGCCAGATGGGGAGCTCGATCCCAGGACCCTGGGATCATGACCCAAGCCAAAGGCAGACGCTTAACAACTGAACCACCCTGGTTCCCCGATAACAGGTACTTAATAACTAGGTGAGACATTAGTCAAGACCTGTCTCTCTCTCTCTCTCTTTTTTTTAATATTTTACTTGTTTATTTGACAGAGAGCAAGACAGCACAAGCAGGGGGAGTAGCAGAGGAAGAGAGAGAAGTAGGCTCCCCACTGAGCAGGGAGCCCAATGTGAGACTCGATCCCAGGAGGCTGGGATCATGACCTGAGCGGAAGGCAGACGCTTAATGGACTGAGCCACCCAGGCACCCGAAGACCTGTCTCTTGATACATGATCAACCTAATTTGATATTCAGACACTAAAAAGATTGCAATGGGAAAAGAGCTTCCAGAGGAATACCAAACACAAGTTTCATTTATTCAACACACAAAATATGTATTTAGCCTCTGCTATATTCCAGATGTTATGCTAGGAATCAGGGACACAATGTTGAGTAAGATAGGTACAATTTTCATTATCAACAGAAAAGGTCAGCAGAGGAAAATTATACTACAAAGCAAGATACTGTTACAGATAAGAAAAGCTTGATGTGATGTGCAAAATACTTAGCAAGAACATCTAACCTCATATATGGGTTTTTTTTCCCCATCTTCCTAAAGGAAAACTACCCAATAGATGAATAGCAGTTTAGTCAGAGCAAATGGAGGGGGGAGTGTGCCCAGACAAAGGTAAAGAGAACCAAAGAAACTAGTTGGGAAGTTATTGGCATCATTCAGATGGTGGTATCAGTTAAAGTGGTGGCAGCAGAGATTAAAAAATGGAATAAGTTTGAGAAAGGTTTATGGGATAGATCTGACAGCAATTAGTGATTGGTGAGATCCAGGTGAGTAAAGAAACAAAAGGAGCCAACAGTGACTCCCAGACATCTGGCTTGAGCAAATAAATGATGTTTCTACTTGACAAGGCTAGGACCACATGAGGAGAAACACATCCAGGAGGAAAGATGGTGATGTGGCTGTGTACATGCTGTGTACATTCTGATATTGGGATGTCTCTGAGACTGCCACTAGGAAAAAAAAAAAAAAAACTTAAAAGAGAGATATTAGCTGGAGATACTGATTCAGGACTTATTGGCAAATGGATGGTAACTGAAACTAAGATATGATGAAATTTCCCTTAGAGTAAAAATAAGATGTGAATAAGGCCTAAGAGAACACCTTAAGAAAGAGGAAGATTTAACCCACTCAGAAACATTTCTGTTTTTTTAATTGCAAATAACTTTAATGTCTGAGAGTATTTGGGGTTTTTTGTTGTTGTTGTTGTTGGTTTGTTTTTATTTAAATTCATTTAATGTATAGTGTATTTGTTAGTTTCATAGGTAAAGTTCAGTGATTCATCAGTTGTATAAAACACCCAGTGCTCATTCCATCACGTGCTCTCCTTCATGCCCATCACCCAGTAACCCCATACCCCTCACCCATCTCTCCTCCAGCAATCCTCAGTTTGTTTCCTATGATTTAGAGTCTCTTATGGTTTGTCTCCCTCTCTGATTTCATCTTATTTTAGTTTTCCCTCCTTCCCCTCTGATCCTCCGTTTTGTTTCTTAAATCCACATATGAGTGAGATCATATAATACATGTCTTTCTCTGATTGACTTATTTCACTCAGCATAATCCCCTCTAGTTCCATCCACGTCATTGCAAATGTCCACAATAGCCAAACTATGGAAACAGCTCAAATGTTCATAGACAGATGAATGGATAAAGAAGATGTGGTATACACACACACACACACACACACACACACACACACACAATGGAATATTACTCAGCCATCAAAAAAATTAAATTTCGCCATTTGCAACAATGTGGATGGAAATGGAGGGGATTATGCTAAGTGAAATAAGTCAATCAGAAAAAGACAATTATCATATGATTTCAAACATTTACATTTTTAAAGAAGTGCAAATTGAAATATGGGTTGGGTAGAAAATGACTTCCATTTCATACATCCAAAGTTTAAGACTAAAAAATCCAAAAAGAAGCAAGCTTAGAATTTAGTTCTAGCAAGCATCTTCCTGATACAGTAAATGTCAAGGAGTAATAAAGGTTAAAATGGAGGAGTAACTACAAGTATTTATCTTTGCTCCTTAACAAGACTCCTTAAAATTATTATATTATAAAGAATAAAATAGATATAAAGTCACTAAAAACCTTGAAGCAAGAAGACACAGGGTTCCAGGAAGAAGCTGTCTGAGAAAAATATTTGTAGACTTATTATGATTTTTGAGAAGTTACTAAGAACTTCAGAATGTAACAAAGACAGTCAATGCAACAAATCAGAAACATAAGTAAAATCTTCAGAAAAAAAACCCAAAAGATACCTAAAAAGAAAATATAATCATAGCATACTGGGAGCCAGAGCATCAGTACTTGCATAACTCTACCAAAGTAAATGGTATGTGCTGATTTTCAAATGTCATAATCAATCATGTAATAAAACCCAGAAGAATAAATTTTGATTATTAAATAGAATTTATATCTCATCATCTTACGTGCTGTAAAGAACACTACATGGTGCTGGAGACAATTAAATCCAGCGAGAATACCATTTTTGTTGCCAATAGTATTGTCTGCTCTTCTTGCTTGTAACTACAAACACACACACACACCACCACCATCCCACCACCCACCATAATAACATATTTGGAAGAGCTGGTGCCATTTGGTCTTTGGCTTAGTTTATGTTCACAGCTTTTAAACTCTCTGCTACTTAGCTAACTGTGAGATGACTCCTGGTATTCAGATTGGACTTACAGAGTTATAAAGTGCTTCCATTTTACATGAAGTCATACAATATGAACTTTAAGTAGACTGTGGAAGTTAAGGATGTATATTGTAATCCCAAGAGCTACCACTAAAACTAACGCAAAAAAGTATAACTAGCGGTGCCTGGGTAGCTCAGTTGGTTAAGCAACCGACTCTGGATTTTGGCTCAGGTCATGATCTCAAGGTTGTGAGATCTAGCCCCACACTGGGCTCTGTGCTGATGTGGAGCCTCCTTACCATTCTTTCTGCCTCTCTCCGTCTGCCCCTCCCACCCACCTGCTCATACACACTCTCACTCACTCACTCTCTCTCTTAAAAAAAAAAAAAAGTATAACTAAAAACCAAACATGTAAACAAAAACGGAATTCCAAAAAATATATCCAATTAATCTAAAAGAAAGGAAGAAAGGAGGAACAGAGGAACAACAACAACCAAAAAAAGGAACAAGCAGAAAACAAATAGTAAAATGATAGACCTAAATGTAATCATATCAATAACTGTATTAAATGTTATCGGAGGGGCACCTAGGTGGCTCAGTCGGTTAAGCATCTGCCTTCAGCTCAGGTCATGATCCCAGGGTCCTGGGATTGAGCCCCGGTCTAACTCCCTGCTCAGCAGGGAGTCTGCTTCTCCCTCTCCCTCTGCCCCTCCCCCTGCTGGTGCTCTCTCTCTCTCTCTCTCCCTCTCAAATAAATAAATAAAATCTTTTAAAAAAAAAATGTTATCAGACTAAACACCCTCTATTATAAGACAGAGATTATCAGAATAAATTTTTAAAAGGCCCAAATATATGTTAAAGAGATGTACTTTAAATATACATATGCAAATAGATGGAAATTAAATAGTTGGGGAAAATACTCCATGCCACCTGTAAGCATGAGAAAGACTAGAGTGTCTGCATTAATATCAGATAAATTAGACTCCAATACAAACAGTATTATCAGAGATAATGAGGGACATTTTATTATGATAAAAGGACCAAAATATCAGAAAGATATAACAATCATAAATGTGTATGCACCTAATAACAGTTTTAGAATATATGAAAAAAATAGCATTAATGGAGCAATGGACAATTCCAGAATCATAGTTACAGATTTTACCACTCCACTCTCAGCAAGAGAGAGAATGACTCAAAAATTTTATTGAAACATAAATGATTTCTGAAAAAGAACCAAACCCGATTAAGATAATAAAAAGTTAGACTAATGGTGGGGCGACTAGGTGGCTCAGTCAGTTAATCATAGGACTCTTGGTTTCAGCTCAGGTCAAGATCTTGGGGTAGTGATCTTGAGCCTTGCATCAGGCTCCATGCTTAGCACAGAGTCTGCTAGAGATTCTCTGCCTCTCCCTCTCCCTTTGCCCCTCCCCAAATTTGCACACACACGTTCTCTCTCCCTCTCTCTCTCTAATAAATAAATAAATAAAATCTTTAAAAAAAGTTAGATCAATGATTTTGCTGTTATCAATCTATGGAACAATGTTTACCAATGATCAACAAAAATGCATAATTGCATTTATTTACCCTGACAATATCAGTGTGTAGACATCTACTATTATTTTATTCTTAAAGCAATGAAGAACCATTAAATATTTTTATTGAAATATAATTGACACATAACTTATATTAGCTTTAGATATACAACATAATAATTTGATATTTGCATGTATTGTGAAATAATCACCACAATAAGTCTAATTAATATCCATCACCATACACAGTTACAAATTTTTTTTTCTTGAGATGAGAACCTTTAAGATATGTTCTCTTCATAACTTTCAAATATGCAATACAGGATTATAATCTATAGTTACTAGGCTCTATGTACATTCCCATGACTCATTTATTTCACAAATGGAAGTGATACCTTTTGACCACTCCACCTATCTTACCCATCCCGAACTCCTACCTCTGGCAACTACCAATCTATCCTCTGTATCTATGCGTTCCTTTTGTGTGTCTGTGTGTATGTGTGTGTGTTCAGATTGCACATGTAAGTGAGATCATGCAGTTTCTGCCTTTCTCTGTTTGATGTCTTTCACTTAACATAATGTACTCAAGATCCACCCATGTTGTTACAAATGGCAAAATTTCTTTCTTTTTTTATGATATTATAATATTCCAAATATATATATGTGTGTGTGTGTGTATACATATATATATGTACAATTTCTTTATCCACTCATCCATCAATGGACACTTAGGCTGCTATTTATAATAGCTCTTGGCTATTATAAATAATGTTGCAATGAACATGGGGGTGCATATGTATTGCTGGATTATATGGTAGTTCTGTTTTTAATTTTTGAGGATACTCCATACTGTTTTCCCTAGTGGCTGCACCAATTTACATTCCCATCACAGTGCACAAAGGTTTTATTTTCTCCACACCCTCACCAACACTTTTTATCTCTTGTCTCCTTGATGACAGCCATTCTAACAGGTATGAGGTGATATCGCATTGCAGTTTTGATTTGCATTCCCTGATGATTTATAATGTTTTATCATTTCATGTACCTATTGGCCATGTGCATATCTTCTTTGGAAAAATGTCTATTCAGATATTCTGCTCATTTTTTAATTGTTTTTTTGTGTTTTGGTTTTTTGTTTTTTGTTTTTGTTTTTTCTTGCTATTGAATTGTATGAGTTCTTTATATATTTTGGATATTAACCCCTTATCAGATATATGATTTACAAATATTTTCGGTATTTGGTAGGTTGCCTTTTCATTTTGTTGTTGGTTTTCTTTGCTGTGCAGAAGTTTTTGGTTTACTTTAGTCCCCCTTATTTATTTTTACTTTTGTTGCCTTTGTTTTTGGTGGCAAATCCAAAAAATCATTGCTAAGACTGATGTCAAGGAGCTTACCTCACTTATGTTTTCTTCTCGGACTTTTTATGATTTCATGTCTTAGTTTCAAGTCTTTAATCTATTTTGAGTTAATTTTTGTGTATGGTGTAAGATAGTAGTCCAGTTTTATTCTTTTGCATGTGTCTTTCCAGTCTTCTCAGTACCAATTATTAAAGAGACTGTCCTTTCCCCATTGTACATTCTTGGCTACTTTGTTAAAATTAATTGACCATATATGCCTGGATTTATTTTTGGGCCCTCCCATTCTGTTCTATTGATCTATATTGTCTGTTTTTATGCCAATACCATATTGTTTTGATTACTATAGCTTTGTAGCATAATTTGGAATCAGGTAGCATGATGTCTCCAGCTTTGTTCTTCTTTCTCAAGATTGCTTTGACAAAGACATTTAAGCCAGAGATTGATATGAAAAAATTAGCATTTAAAAACAACCACTCAGAGAATGGAGTAGAAAATGGAGACCATGAATTTGTAGTGTGCAAATCTACATAGTTATGTGATATTCCCTCAACAGCACAGAATAGTAGAGACATAAGCAAAATAGTATATGATTAGATAGATCCAAGTTCGTGGGTTTTCTCAGCAGGAGGGACTTAAAGACAAACGTTTACCTGGTTAAAGATTAGCAAGAAAGTGTTAGCCAGGTATTCTAAATGGATTATAGAAAAAAGTGAAAAAGGTAGACAGGGGAAGATCAAGAAAATATATTTAGCTATTAATAACAATCAGAGCATTACTGGCTGCTGTAACAAGCACCAGTATTCCAATAGCTTAATCCAAAAATACACTCACTTGAGTGGTGATGATTAGGATAGATGAAGGCTTCTGCTCCAACAGGCATTCAGGGACGTAGGCTAACAGATGACCTAATATTTTCAACATTGCTTTCCAAGGTCATCCCTGGACATGCAATTCATCCAGCAGACTGAAGAAAGTACATTTGCTTCTTAATCACCTGGACTTGGAATTATATCACTTACATTCAGGGTCCTTGGCAAGAATTACTGCCCCTACCTAAATGCAAGAGCTGTTAAGAAATATAATAACTTGGTTATATAGCCACTTCCTAACCAAAAAAAAAAAAAAAAAAAGACTCTACATTAAGGAAGGGGGACATGAATTTTTGGTACATAGCTAGCTGTCTCAGCCATGAATTTCCCATGAGAGTAAAGATTCTAGACTGGGACCATGTCCATAAGGTATTGATCCAAATTGGAACAATCCTTGGGGATATCCCAGATATATCCACAGAAGGCTGATGAAGTGGAAGGAGGGTCAATGGAGGTGAAAAAGTCAAGAAACTTCTAGAAAGGGCGCCTGGGTGGCTCAGATGGTTAAGCGTCTGCCTTCGGCTCAGGTCATGATCCCAGGGTCCTGGGATCGAGTCCCGCATCGGGCTCCCTGCTCCTTGGGAGCCTGATTCTCCCTCTGCCTCTCTCTCTCTCTGTCTCTCATGAATAAATAAATAAAATCTTTAGAAAAAAAAAGAAAGAAACTTCTAGAAAATGGTATGGGTTTTTCCTGTGGACCTGGAAGTCACTCAGGATAATGGTAAGACTTAGAGGAGATCATTAGCTAGTTGGTTAGTCTCCCCTGAATGAGAGGAAGTAACTGAGAGGGAAGGAAATGAGGTGAAGAAAGAGGGGTAGCTGAAAGGATAAATCTCAGAAGGGTGGAGATAAGATTTACTCAGGGGGTATTATAATCAGCAAGTGCTATTAGAATAAAGGAAGATGCAGGATGTGTTTCCAATGTCTCCCTGAAGTAAGAGAATATATAGACTTCTTTTAGGTGGCTGCAAGGGAGCAGTAACCATAAAATGAAAACCAGTTTTTATTAAAGGAAAGAAGAAAAGAAAATATTTATTAAAGAAATAAAAAACTGATGACATCTAGCAATTAAGTAATATATTACCCCATGTTGAAATTGTGAAAACTTGATCCACTGATTTATTCATATTTTGTTTGGTATTAATTAGCAAAGTATTCAAGATGTGAATACTCAACCATATTTAATGCAAAATCTATACACACTTACATGAAAGATCTAATTTTCATTGGCACTCATTGTCATAATATATCTTGGCCAAGTCATTTTTTGAGCCTCAGGTATGACATCTATAAAATGTAAATAATTATAACTAACCCACCAAAGTCAGAAGGTGGTCAGACATTGCCTTGGGTTTTCTTTCACTGCTAAAACCTATGATTCTACAAAATTACAGCTAGGAAAAATGAAAGTAATTTTTCACTTAAGATCTAGACAGTAAAATCTTGTAAATCTTAGAACTCTCGAATCAGACACATCATACATTCATATAGTAAACATAAATAATGCTATCTAAAGCAACATTTTGGGGCTCCTGGGTGGCTCAGTTAGTTAAGCATCTGCCTTTGGCTCAGGTCGTGATCCCAGGGTCCTGGGATCAAGCCCCACATGGGTGTTCAGCTGGGAGCCTGCTTCTCCCTCTCCCTCTGTCCCTCCCCCCTGCTGGAGCTCTCTCTCTCTCAAATAAATAAATAAAATCTTTAAAATAAAATAACATGGGCGCCTGGGTGGCTCAGTTGGTTAAGCGACTGCCTTCGGCTCAGGTCATGATCCTGGAGTCCCTGGATCGAGTCCCACATCGGGCTCCCTGCTCGGCAGGGAGTCTGCTTCTCCCTCTGACCCTCCCCCCTCTCATGTGCTCTCTCTCATTCTCTCTCAAATAAATAAATAAAATCTTTAAAAAAAATAAATAAATAAAATAAAATAAAATAAAATAACATTTTAACATTCTGATTTTTGATGGAAGAATCCAAACAGTGAAAAGAAATATTTTGTGTAGAAAGTAACTTTATTCATCATCCATAACAATGATTTTCTTTCTATTTCTTTCCTGGAACTCTGCATTTAAATAAAATCTTCCAGAGAAGACAAAAATGCAAAACAAATGAAATAAGAACTACTTCTGTGGGGGTGAGAGAGAGAAGCACAGATGTCATTCCACCTGGGAAAAAAATCAGAGCACAGGTCCTTCCTCAAGTGGGCTTCTTGGAGCACAGCTGAGGATGAAAGCACAGGTGGAAGAATCACAGGAAAGAAATCTCAGGCTGCCATTCTTTGCACTGCCCTAATAGTTTTCCATTAAGATTTCCCCACTACCAAAAATCATTGATATGCATATAGTCAGGGCTTAGTCAATACTTTATGTTGGCCTCACTTTTTTTCTACTCATCTCAATGCCAGATATGTTGATGCTTAACCATATATATTTTCTCAGCATTTTTACTTTCTGTATTGTATTCCCCTAAATTGCTTTGTCTGGTAGTATCATGTATAAATCTAATCAACATTCCCTAACTCCCATCTACCACAAGATCTTCAATTTTTCGAGGATAAAAGATATATATAATTGTTGAATTGGCTAAAGTACTAGGACCAAACATCCAGTTCTGAATTGAACATTATGTATGAAGAAACTATTGAAAGGATTCAAAAGAAATAACAGATGAAAATATGTGGAAATTAAAGGAAGAGAACCTGTGAACTGGTTAACTGGTCAATGACAATGCAATGAGAAACTCAATAACCGTCTTCAGGTTAGAAGGGGAAACAAGCATTATGCATTAATAACTTTTCAACCCTTGCTATTTCATGAGGAATTTAAGTCGGGAAAGAGAGGAGAATTCTGTCTTAATGAGAACTGACTGGATCCCCAGTGCTACTCAGCCATCCCAAGACTGCAAACTCGCCTATTCTTCTGAATGGCTTTTGCAAACATTTGCCCCATTCTTCAAGATTTCTATGGCATTCCCAGTCTCCAGTAATATCCAGGAAAGATTAAAAGGCATAAATAAATGCAATGGGGGTGGGATTACAGAGCAGATGTGGCTTTGGGAATGAGGGAAAGATAATCGGTGTGGCAGCTCCGAAGAACAAGAAAGGATAGCTGATGCATAGCTCAGGGAATGGTGCTACTATTCACCAAGACAGAGCATGTAAGAAGAAGCTGAAGGTGAAAGGGCAAGGAAGGAATTGTAACTGAGCCCCAGATCTTTCTGTTTGCTGCACAACAGGCCAATAAGTCAAGATTAAGATGTTGAGGCAAGGAAAGTGACTTTATTCAGAAGGCAAGTAAACCAAGAAAATGACAGACTATTGTCCCAAAGAACCATCTCTCCTCGGCCTGAAATTTGAGCTTCTTTTATGTTAGCAAAAGGGGGAAACAGAAGGGGTTGGAATCAAAAGATGACTGACATCTGTAGACTTCTGAGGAAGGTCATGTAACTTCTTTGTCCTTGGTCAGTTGATCTTTGTGTGGTCATGTTGTTCCGGTAAATCTTAACCCAGCATAGTCATTATAGTCTATACATACATATGTATAGTCTATACATATAGTCTATACATACTTCCTTATCTCCTCAGGTGAGGTAGATTTCATGTAAAAAGCAGTTTCTACAGATCTTAGCTGTAACTTGCCTATGTGCAGGGCTAGGCAGAAGTTTCTAAGCTATAGATCACAGCAGCAAGGAGATAGAAGCAATACAGAATCAAACATGCTAAGTTTCTGCCTGTTACAAAATGGTGATAATAAGGGGTGGCGGGTGAGTGTATTGCCTGTGGAACAGACTGAATCAAGGTAACTTAGGGACAAGAGTGGAAACGTCTGGAAGACAGTCAGTTATACAGAGCCAAAGCTGGGCTGAGGACACAGATTTCAGAGTCCCTGGTGTGTCTAAAGCCATCAGTGTGGTTGAAATTAACCAGGGAGAGCAGGTAAAGGAGGGGTCCTCAAGTGTGGGGTTCGAGCACCCCTATAGTTTCTATGAGTAATCTTCAGCAGGTTCTTTTAATCCCCTAAAAATTATGTACAGATTCTGTTAGCATGTTCATTTCACATGGGAATAGGGTCTATATCTTTCTTCAGATTCTCCAAAATTCATTACCCCAAAAGGTTTTTAACCAGAGGTCTGGATTCAGAAATGAAGACATCTAGGAAGCACACCCTGAAGAACACATAAAAGGCATCATGCTCATACACATAAAAGGCATCATGACCAAGATAGAGTCTGAAAAGTTGCTGGCAGGAGAGACAGAGAAGCAGAAAGATTCAGGCTGGGGCCCAAGAGAAGGAAGGATTTCAAGTATGAGAATGTCCCCATCCCATCATTCAGGGTACAGCTTGAATGCCAACTCTCAGCAAGGCCTTCTCCACCACTTAGCTCAAGCACACATACATATTTATGGTATACCTCCACCAGTAACAGGAAAGTTTCCTGCAGGCAGGAAGCCTGAGTCCCCAGTACCTGGAACACAAGGAATCTAATTGTTGAGTGATTATTTGATCCACTGGTATCGGAGACCATCTGCCATTTTTTCCATTTGATTTTTGCCTTTTCTTGTTCCAAAAATAGATTAGATTCAGGTGGTTCATATATATCTTTTGAATGAATGACTAAGTGAACATGGGAACATGTATCTTCCCATTTATTTCCTAATGCTACAAATAACAATTCAGGCACGGTACCATCATGGACTGCAGGGACAAAGGGAGAAAAATAAAACAGATAACTAAATAAAATAATGAAAAGGATTCATCACTGAAATTTATACTCATTTGTCAGTTTTCTTTTCTGTTAATAAAAATTATTATTTATGTGAGCTATGCTTTCTATAATGCTAAATAGGAACCAATGGAGCCCTTGTCAAAATTTGCTAAAGGCCAACCAAACTGGACAACTCAAAAGGCTTTTATTATAAGCTAAATGCTGTGAAATATAATGTCCTAAGGCATTTAGGCTATAAATGGTCACCAAGGAAAAATGAAGTCTGCTTTATGAAGGTAATTTGAGTTACAAGAACATTAAAGTCATTAAACAATATTAAGAGGCATTTCAACAGTTTTAACATGATGCTACACATTCATTTTCAACAAAATATCTTCTTTCTCAGAATTGTAGAAAATTATCTTATTGAATGTAGACACGTATCCTTAGTTTTGATATTTAAGTCCTGCTTACCACTTGCTATAAATAAACTTAGCAAGACAAGAAGAGATCCCACCCTGGGCAACATACTCCATACTTCCGCCCTTAGACGCTCAGAACAACAGTTGGTTAGATTTTAAAATATTAAATTCAGCTTCTGAGATGCAGGTGTAACAAATACATCTATCTGACAATAAGGAAAAGAGTTTCTATGTAATAAACAGTGCAGGTAGGAGGTGGTCTCTGCAATCAAAGAGCTTGTAAACGAACGCATTTTTTAAAGAGTCAAAGGAATACTGAGTGGGATGGCTGTATTTTTGAAGTGGCAGCCATGTCCTCGTTGGTATAAGGACTCCTAAGAGCCAAGAAAGGAAAAAGGCAAGTTGACATGTGGGCATCATTTTCGTTGGTACAGGCACAAGGCCAGCTACGCGAGGTATAAGGCCAGATGCAAAATGAAAATGTGGGACTCCACTTTTTTAAAAAGCAGAGCAAACTATCGTTAAAAGTATGAAAATATAAAACATTACTTTTTTCCCATGGCTTCTTTCTCTCTCTCTCTGTTTCTCTCTGTTTCTCTCTGTTCTAAGTAAAAGGAAATTAAGATTTTATTTTTTTAAAAGATTTTATTTATTTGAGAGAAAGAGAGGGAGGGAGCACAAGCAGGGGGAAGGGCAGGCAGAGGGAGAGGGAGAAGCAGACTCCCTGCTGAGCAGGGAGCGGGATGCTACTGGATCGCAGGACCCTGGGATCATGACCTGAGCTGAAGGCAGATGCTTAACGAATGAACCACCCCAGCGCCTCGAGAAATTAAAATTTTAAATTATTAGCATGAATTTTGTCATCCACCTTTACATCATATAATGCTGGTTTTAAGCGCACCTATAAGAACCTTTAACTTGTATGCAAAATCACCAAACTTACAGGATTTATGTTTTGTAGCTCATACATGAATACTTAGTGAAACATTGGAAACACTGTACAGAACTAACTTAACTGTTTTCATGTCATCTCTTGACACCACACATTCTGCAATACTCTCCACCTTTGACTTACTGAAAAATCAGGAAGAGCTGAAAGGAAAAGGAACTGAGTCGCTCTATTTTTCACTCTCATTCTCTGTCATGGTTTTCCGGGTGAATGGTTAGCTAGTATGGCAATAAGCAAGGATATGCTGCTAGGGCCCCTAGGACGATGGTGTTTCTTAGAAGCCATTGCCCGCTTTTGAAGATTTTATTTATGCATGCATGCATGCATAATATTTGAGAGAGAGGGAGAGAGAGTGGGGGAAGGAGCACAGGGAGAGGGACAAGCAGAGTCTGCACTGAGCGCAGCACCCAAAGCAGGGCTCAATCCCAGGACCCTAAGATCCTGACCTGAGCCAAAATCAAGAGTCGTTCACTCAACCGACTGAGCCACCCAGGCGCCCCAGCCATTGCCCACTTTTGGAGCAAATCCAGTTGGAAAGGAAAGTGAGTCCCTCAGGGCTTTCAGCACCACACCTTCTCAGTCATAGGTGTGGCATGCTTCTTCTGTACTCCCCTGAGTCTCACCCAATTTCCTTTTCCTAAACAATAACCAAATCTTTCTGTTCCCAGTCTCAATTTGACTGGAGGAGGGAGATATTAGAGGTTAGATTTTTTTTTAAGATTTTTATTTATTTATTTGAGAGAGAGAGAATGAGAGACAGAGAGCATGAGAGGGAGGAGGGTCAGAGGGAGAAGCAGACTCCCTGCCGAGCAGGGAGCCCGACGTGGGACTCGATCCCGGGACTCCAGGATCATGACCTGAGCCGAAGGCAGTCGCTTAACCAACTGAGCCACCCAGGCGCCCTAGAGGTTAGATTTTAGAAACTTACCCTTAAAAAAAAAAAAATCATTCCTGTGCCAATCCAGGAATGTTAGGGTTCCAGAGTCCCTGAGGGAATGTAGGGGAACGGGCTACTCTAAGCCAGAAGTTCTTCACTTAAGTTTCAAGCGATGGGTTTGGCTTCTGCAAGACAGGGAGGTCCATAGGATGGCAGGCTTTATAAGTGCTGGGACCTGTGCCCACCTCATAAGCAACATCTCAAAGGGGAAGAAAATTCTAAAGCAGAAAGTAGAGAGCTTCCAGAGTTCTGAGCCTTACGCACCTGGCTTAGAAAGTAAGGGTAAATGTCTACTATGTTTGTCTTATAGAGGAGCAGACTCTGAAAATGGCATCACTGTCTCAAGCACCAGGGCTGCAAAGTTGTTGACATCTGCAGTCACATATCGAAAAAGCAATGGTAACTATGGCAACCACCCAGGACATCCAGGGTCCGGGATTCCCTTGTCATCCAAGGAAGAGAAGAATGAAGCCAGGTGGGGGTGGGTATAGAACCAAAAATTTATTTAGAAAAATAAAGGAAAGTAACATTTCCTGCATTGGTCTCATAACCACTTCTTACTTGAGCTCAAGAAAAAATGCACCTCAGTCTATTCTTTTTGATTGAGACATGATTGACATATAACATTGTTACACACCTTTACAGTTTAAGGTGTACCACATGTTGATTTGATACATATTGCAATATGATTACCATTTTAGCTTTAGCTAACACTTCTATGTCACATTATTATCATTTCCTTTTTGTGGTGAGAACACACAAGATCTAGTCTCTTAGAAATTTTGAAGTACATAATACAGTATTATTGACTATAATAACCATGCTGCACATTTGATTTCTAGAACTATTCATCTAGTTTCAAATTGATGCCCTTAAACAACATCTCCCCAATTCCTCCACCCCCCAGCCCCCAGTAACCACTATTCTACTCTCTAGTTCTACAAGTTCAGCATTTTAAGAGTCCACACATAAATATCATAACAATATTTGTCTTCCTCTATTTATTTTTACCTCTTCAAATTAGATGATTAGAACATAAATCCCAGTCACACAATTTCCTGTAACTGCAAAATTCTGAAACCTGAAATAAAAATTCTGAAATAGCATAAGTAGGTATTTAAATTAAAATTCAGAACTCAGCAAAACCAAATCTCCTTATACACTAGACATTCGTAACTATTACTTACATCATTTCCTTCTAAATAAAGAAAATCTGTTCGGCTGGTAAGCACAGCCTACTTATGCAGTTGAAATCACTTTTAGTTCAGTGGGAGAAATCATACATTAACTTGGAGATTCTTTAAGAACTGTGTATATTTTTTTAATAAAGTAAATCAGTTAATGTAAATTAGTTCAGTAAATATTTCATCAGGATGTAATATGGCATTTGGCAATATTCCTTATTCCTATAACTATCAAAGTCCTTCTGCAAGAGAGTTTCACAATTACATTTGCTTCACTGCACTTAAAATGGCAATGTGATCTACAAGCAGGTGTTTCACTTGGAATTAAAGATACAGTAGGCCCAGGTTTGGTTCCAGCAATAGAGCTTGGCTTTAGGTCTTCATAACAGAACTTTCTAAAATCACTGGACCTCAAATGTGGTATTTAAAATACAAGGTTGTCTTGTTCCCATCAAAAGCAGGCAGTGTAGAACCAGCTGCTTATTCCTATATATATCTACCCCATTGCTCCCTACATTACTGATTTAAAAGAACATTTAACATTCTTAAAATTCCTTCACAGATTCCTAAGACATGTTTTCCAAAATAAACAATTAAAAAGATAAAATATTTTTTATTTTAAGTCACTCATTGGTCTTCTAGACTACCTTGATTTCTTTTTAGCATCTGGCCCAAAGCCAGGTGACAATTTCTAACCACTTTCAAAAATACGTTTTTCTGGGAATTAAATAAACATACTTTTTCCCAGCAGTTCCCCCGCATTGCTGCTGTGGTTTGTTTTCCAAATTGCCAACTTGAAAAGCCACCATAAGAAGAACTCTCATTGTTTTTGTCTAATGATCTGTGCCGATGGGCATTCTATACTAATGTGGTTTTACCCATTCCAAAGACCTACACGTGAGGACAAAAATTCTTCACTATTTTTTCACGTCTCGAATGAGACAAGAAAGATCTCACTCCACCTAGACCAATGGTTCTCAAATTTGAGTATGTATCACAATCACCTGAAAGGCTTGTTAAACCATAGACCAGTGGGTTCCACCACTAAATTTCTGATTCAGTAGATGAGGCTGGACAATTTGTGTTTCTAACCAGTTCCCAGGCCCACACTATGAGAACCACTGTTAGAGGCTGTCCTAGAGGCCCAATAGGAAATAAAAAGGGTTACAAAAAATAACTTTAAATTACTACTAAAGAAAATGAAAACATTCATACTTCTGACTCTAAAATTTATCAAGACCTCACAACATTTCTTTAAAAATGTTTTTAATTAAAAAAAAATTTTTTTTAATAGAGTATGTGTGTGTGAGCAGGTTGGGAGGGGCAGAGGGACAAGGTGAGAGGGAGAATCTTAAGAAGGCTCCATGCTGAGGTCAGAGCCCAACATGGGGCTCGATCTCGCAACCCTGAGAACATGAGTTGAGTCGAAATCAAGAGTTGGATGCCTAATCAACTGAGCCACCCAGGCACCCCGACCTCACACTATTTTTTAAAAGAATTTTAGTAAGAAATAATATTATAAATATCCATTCTTTCAAATCAAAAATGTGTCTAACATTATTATACTGTATCTGTTTTTAAGTTTAAGCACAGCTATTAATTTTACTTTAGTTTTTAGACAGTTTTCCAAAGAACATGTATCTTTCATTTCAGAATAATAGGTTAAAGACACTGTATGACCCTTAAAAAACAACTTAATTAAAGTAAAATTTTTCTAAAATCATACATGATTTTTTTTTAAGACTTTATTTATTTGACAGAGAGAGATAGCGAGAGCAGGAACACAAGCAGGGGGAGTGGGAGTGGGAGAAGCAGGCTTCCCCATGGAGCAGGGAGCCCGATATAGGGCTCGATCCCAGGACCCTGGGATCATGACCTGAGCTGAAGGCAAACGCTCAATGACTGAGCCACCCAGGCGCCCCAAGTCATACATGATTATATGGATGTGGTTTGCTACCAATTATTTGTACCTCTTTTAAAACAAAGCCACCTTTTTTTCATTTCCAATTTGTACAACATATTATTTTATCACCATTTATGTGATAATGTAAGAAATGGCATTTAATCAAAAAAATCAACTTATATTAAATGCACATACTATGTTAGAGAATAAATAAGAGTAGCCCTTGAAATAAATTAGTGCCTCACATCAGTTTCCTAAATCTTATGGTGTAAATTAATGTCCAAAGGAAATATGTTTTAATTCATTAAAGATTTGAAACTTCAAGTTATTAAACATGTTTGCCTGAGAACTTAATTTTAATTGACTTTAGGTTCTGTATATTTTTTATGTTAATTTGAAGCACTTTTTTAAATTAGTGTGTTTGTTGACTGCCTCTCACTGTTCAGTTTTCTGAAAACTAACTCCTCTGCTGCACACTGACTAGTGCAGATAAAGAGAATTCTATGGTGACAAGGATAACTTCAAGGTGACAAGTTTACTTCTCAGAACTTTGGACTGTTTTTCTTAATGTGTCATTTAATAATCAAGCATGGTCTTAATAACAACCCTGCTCAAAAACTCATCTTAACCATGCTAAAAATGCCAATTCTCCCAGCCTTTCAAAAGGATATAAATTACAACTATGGTGTGGAGACTTATAAAGTCTAAATCCTAATTACCTTATAAAGTTAATTTGGGCAAAATTGACAAAGATGAGTAAATTGTGAAGTTAAAGAATGGATACTACTTATCCTAAAGAAAGAAAAAAAAAAGATAAATCCAAAAACAATCATTAAAGATATGCAAGTAAATAAAGTTTGCCATCAATTGACTAATTTGACAAAACACACCTGGATTCATCATCTCTCCAACCCTCCTCTTCCTAATCCTTTAATGCATCACTGTTTTCCCAAGGTTCTCTCCTCCAGGAAATCACCAGGGATCGGATTCCAGACACACATGACTATCAGGAACAGTCTAAGGGGTCCCATCTGCTGGCTAATAATAGTCTCAGAGGCAAGAGGTCCAGCACACAAGGTGGGCTCATTTGCCATACACACTCAGAGTCTCATTCTCATCCCACCTGCCTTCCTATCCTCTTCGTTCATTGTTAGTACCCAATAATTGTTAGTGCCTTAACTTTTGTTAAGTGCATTTGATTCTTGGTGTTTCCAGTTTGAATTTTCAGGATTCCATTTAGCTCTAGTCCATAATTTGTCTCTTTGTGCCATGATTGAAGCTGCTGTTCCTCTCGTACCTCCTCTCCACCTCCCCTTGGTTCCGACACGTACCCGTGTCCCACAATATTCCATCCAGAAATATAGCAAATTTTTCCCTATAGCAAATCTGGTAAGATATTTGACCCTTATCAATGTATGACTATTTGATATGTTTGTGGATTGACAGGTTGTGGAGAAAAGCCAACTTCACATTTCAAAAGGCAAATAGCAACCTATAAACATGATAAGAATGAGGAGCTGCCAAAAAAATGTCTTCATTAAGATTTTTACTCCCAGACCCAAGTTTGATTAGTTTCTGGAAGATACAATAGCAAAGAAATTCCTTATAGCTATTTCCTGATGAGCTAACATGGGCAACAGCCAGTTATCTGGCACATTAATTAGAAATCCCAGGAACTCAGATTTGACCTTAAGTAATTCTAAAAGAAGATTCAATGAGAACTAGGAGACACATTTTTGTTTTCACAACTAGGATTTCTTATTCCCACACCTTATTTCAGTCACACAGCCTGAAGAGTGTTATCGCACCAGAAGGAGAGTAATTTGACAAAACTGATCTGTCTTCACATAGCAAAATCATAAACTTAATTGCATGATGATATACTGCTTTTTTAATATTTGCATTTATGACTATTGTGATAACAGCAGTCACTTTTCATGGTCTTCATAAGTTCATATACACCAACTCATAAAACCTGACAATATTCTCATTCAATGTACATTAGTTACTGATCCATTTATTTACCATCTGTCTTTACCTCTGTCAATCTTTCTTTTTCTCAGTCCTCACCCCCAACCCCTGCCCCATTTTCTTCTTACTTATACTCGCTAACTCTGAGCATGTCCTAAACATGTTCAGCCTTGGTGCTATTTCCTTCTATACTTACTGGCAGAGGAAAGTTCTGGATTGTGGTAGACTGTGTACCTGCCCACCAACCCTACCCATTCTCCATCTTCTGATAATTTGTCCTATACTACCTTCTAATCATCCAGATAAATTCATAATCTAGTCTCAGATAATTACAAGGCCCTGTTCCCCTAGACACAATGCTTAATTCATGGATCTGAAAAGATAAGAACCAGAGGTTAACAGTAGCCATTATGTCAACATATAGAGAAAATCTATCTAAAGTAATAAAACAGAGAGAAGCAGAAGCAAAAAAAAAAAAAAAATGAGAAAGGAGGAAGAGATCTGTAGAAATAGATAAAGAGACTTGATGAGCTTGGCTGAGTTGGATTTCTGTCACCTGCCCTCCAGGGAGTCCTGACAAATACAAAAATGGGAAGTGGATTGTCATAAATAAGAGAAGCTAAAATGTGGGCATAACCGAGTTGATAAGAGGTGGAAAGCAATAAAGATTCTTCTATCCCAGACTGGGAAATTGGCAACTTAGTTATTCAACAAAAACTCATCTGATTAAACTACCACCTGTCAGGTTTAGGACCAGCTCATGGCACGCCACCTTCCCTTTTCCCTACAACAATTGTGAAAATGAGTATCAAGAGACACTATTGTCAGTTTGGGTCACTGAGTGATCACAATGTGAGAAATAAATTTCCATAGGAACTGTTTTTTACTGAAGCTCAACTTAGCATCTGCTGGCTGATTCAGAAATTGGTAACTAGACATGGTGTGCTGTCATAACAACAAAAAGAGAATATGTAGCATTGGCTGAAAGGCCAAGTGACATATAGAAAAGAAACTGTTGTAGAAGCTGTAAGGATAGTTATCCATGTTACATAGTGACAAAGCATTTGATAATATTGTCACCAATGATAACCCAGCAAGCAGACAGTGTACCTAATGAATTTGTAATCCTAGGACAAGAGATCATAGAAATTTAGTAGCTGCTGTTGCCATTGCTGGTTGCCATTGTCTATGTCTCACAAGATTTTACAAAAAGCAAGTGAGCTTAGCAAAGAATTGGCCAGTTTGGAAAGAAAAGAAAAAGAAAGAAAGAAAGAGGGAGAGAGAAAGAAAAAAGAAAGAGAGAAAGAAAGAAAGGAGGGTTGGAGGGAGGGAGGAAGGAAGAAGAAATGAAATAGAATCCAGAAATTCAGCACTTGAAGGACTGAAAGAACTGTGTGCTTCCCAACCACAACCAGTAAAAAATAAAATTGAAAAATTCTCTTAGCAAGAAAAAAAAAAAATCTCTTAGCAACAAAGGCCAATCAAAATCAGCCTTGTAGTAAGGATCAAATCCTACATCCATTGTTAACATGAGGGGAAACTCCTTTTTTTAAGATTTTATTCATTTTTTTAAATTTATTTTATTATGTTATGTTAGTCACCATACAATACATCATTAGTTTTTGATGTGGTGATCCACGATCCATTGTTTTCATATAAGATTTTATTCATTTATTTGAGAGAGAGAGAGAGTGAGCTGGGGGAAGGGAAGGGGGGAGAAGAAGGGGGAGGAGGAAAGGAGAGGGGAGGGGAAGGGGTGAGGGGGGTAGGGGAAGAAGGAAGGCAGAGGGGAGAAGGAGAAGCAGACTCCCTGCTTGGCAGGGGCTTGGCACAGGGCTCGATCCCAGGACCTCAAGATCATGACCTGAGCTGAAGTCAGACACTTAACTGACTCAGCCACCCAGGTGCCCCAAAGGGCACTGAAATTTCTAAGAGTCAGGACCCAATTAAGATTGTGATTCTGTAAATCCTTTCAATTGGACCAAATGGCTCAGGGAGAACACAGGAAGTGGCTGTCCCAACAAAACTTAATGGACAAGTTAGTTGCAATTAAGCCATTAAATACAGAGAGATACAAAAGCATGGGGGCAAAAAAAAAAAAAAAAAAGTAGTATGGTAAATCAGGGAATTATGTCCACAAAACTTTTCTGAGAAAAGAACTATAGAGGTGACCATGACACATGAAATTAATTGGAATCAAATAACACAACTAAACCCTTGAGAAAGAAGTACTGCTACAAGGACTATCAACCCGAGCTTAAAAAATTTAAATTAAAAAAAAAAAAAGATGGTGATACCCAACCTTCTGAAAGCAAAAAAGAAGCTGTGAATTCTGCTCAGCCCCCAACTCTGGACACTGAAGGGCATATTCTTCAATGTCCAGTGTGGATGCGGAAAATCAGATAATATAAAGGAAGGACCCTCCAGAGTGCGGAGCAAGGGCCACAGTGAACAATGGACAGGGGAGCCCCTCCCAGGGAGTAGACTCAGTCTAATTAAAGGACATTCCCCATCCTCAGCGTAAGGAGCCCCATCTCATCTGCCCAGCAGGAGTTCAGAATTGCTGCACACAACTATCTGCAGGGTTTGTCCTCACCTTCCGCTTTCCAGTAAGAATGTTTATTACAACTATCTTTTTAGTTCATAGATGTTTAGTTCATAGATGTTTAGTCAAGAGAAACCATTGCTAGACATCATGTGAGAAGTACCCACAATACATCATTCAGAGACCCTGACCTGTGGGCTTGATACTGTGACTGGATTCAACTGCTGGAATGTCTCCCTTAGAAAAGAGATTAGTGTATTATACTTATAGGTAATCAGAAAGGCAGAATGAAGTTGTTGTTAGTGCTGTTCATCAAAATATTTCTGCTCTCCTCCTTCCAGGCACATGGTTGAATTGTCCTTCCCATACCAATTTTGAAATTAGGCCAATGAAATGTGAGCAGATATGATGTGTGTCACTTTCAGGTAGAATCTTTAAAAGCCAGTGTGCAATTTACCATTTACCTTTTTCCTGCCCTGATGATCATGGATGTATGTGTCAATATGGAACCTCCATCAGCCTGATACCTGAGAGACTGTAGTGATTAGAGCCTCCTACTGACCCATGATGGTCATGGTAGAGTGAGAAACAAATTTCTGGTGATTTGAGCAACTGAGATTTTTGTGGTTACATTTTATCACAGCACATAATCTAGTGTATATTGACAGAGACCTTCTAAAAGAAAAAGAAAAAGAACCTGCGTTAAAAAAGGCCTTTTTTAAAAAAATTTCTATAGGTCAAATAATGATTTTTTTTTTTTTTTTTTTTTTTTTACAGCATTGCAAAAATCCAATTACATACCCAAACCAAAAGTCAGGGCCCTGACTAAGAAAAAGAATACCTAGAAAGAACTAAAGAAATAAGGAAACCCTGACTTCCCAACCTTTCTCCAAGAGGCCCCACAGGACAATCTCTGAGTTACAGAGGTAACAATGCCCCCCTTCATCAAGTGCCAATCCCTGGAATGCATCCTGCCATTAAATGGCAGATTAGCTCTGCCACGTGAACCCACGAATTATTCTCCTTGCCTTGAAGCAGAAGCCAAGGTAGCAGCCTTTAAAATAGGGTTGGGGACTCCAGCACATACTAAAAGGGAGACCTACAAAGGTAGTCCCTAGATTCATTGACCAAGACTCTAAATTTTGGGGGTAATAGCTGAGGGCCTCAAAGTCGAAGGCACTAGCAGTCAGTCCAACAGGGTTTTAAAGGACCTGAGCTGCCAGAGAGACTCTGAGCCTAGACCAAATCAGTAGTCCCTAAATTACGGTCCACAGATAGGGTCTTGGAGAAGTCTTTACTTTTATTTGCAGCAAAACAAGAAAAATAAAGACAATGTCATCATTTTTTATGAAACTAAATATATTTAATTTAAAGGATTGTTTTATGTTTGAACATTGTATCTTCCCTAATTCTGTGGTATTCAAATGTCCTTACATTTATAAAATGATGGCAAAAAAGTGGTCAGTAACACTTATGTTGTTGTTAATTTTTGTACTTGACGAACTGTTTAGTAACCTTATGTTGTTCCCATTGTTGTTATTAAAATTGTACTTAATTATAAAATGATCATTTTTCTTTGACCTTCAGATCTAAAAACTTCTGGTGGAATCTTTTTTTTTTAAAGATTTTATTTATTTATTTGAGAGAGAGACAATGAGAGAGAGCACATGAGAGGGGGGAGGGTCAGAGGGAGAAGCAGACCCCCTGCTGAGCAGGGAGCCCGATGCGGGACTCGATCCCGGGACTCCAGGATCATGACCTGAGCCGAAGGCAGTCGCTTAACCAACTGAGCCACCCAGGCGCCCCTTCTGGTGGAATCTTAAAGAAGCCTCTTGCACCATTCTCTAGAGCTGCACTGTCCAGTATGGTAGCCACTAGCCACATGTGGCCACTGAGCCCTTGAAAGGTGGCTAGTCCAAATCGAGATGTTCTACATGTGTAAGATATATATCCCTGACTTCAAAGACAGTAAAAACAAAGGAACATACTGATTATGTGTTGAAATGGTAATATATTGGATATATTGAGTTAAATAAAATATATTCTCAAAATTAATTTTACCTGTTTCTTTTTACTTCTTTTAATGTGGCTACTAGAAACTTTTCAGTTGCATGTGTGGCTCACTTTGTACTCCTATTAGACATCCCTGTTTTAAAGTCAAAGTCTGTTCAGAATCAACCATGATTAAAACTGTTTTCTTTCTGAGAGTGGCTGGTGTTAGCAGCCTTCGCAATCACACCAGACCCTAATAGCTGACTTACATCTGTTACACAGCAGCCTCGTCTCCCTGGCTAAAGTCTGTTCTTTCTCATCTTCTGCATCACATGGTCATGAGACCAGTCTTCTTTATTCGTTTTCTTTTGATTTTATCAATTTATTGCTCAGAAATTGATAGCAACTTTTATATCCTACTTTTTGTTATCTAGTCAACCTAATGTCTGACACTCTCCAACAGCTGATTACCCCATAACTTTACGACCATTTCTTGTTATATTGGCCTAGATTCACCTAGAACCTCTATTGGCACGTTTGCACGCACTTGTCTTTGAAGTGAAATGTTGCTTTTATTACTCCCTATCAGCCCATGACCTTCTCTGCCTTCTACACGCACCACACAAATTTTCTAAAAGAAGCTTCTGTAGTTGACTCCACCTAGTTCTCTGTACCAGCCTCCTTGATGCCCTCTCATACCTTTTTTATTACCTTATGTTCAATGGCACCAATCCACATTCATTGAGAGATTCAGCAAAATTGTATTTTAGGTAAATCATGTATATGCATTACACACTAAATTATAAATTTTTCTGAAGCAGAGTACTATGTTTCTTAAAACAACAGAGCTATAATTCATCTAAAAGATCAACCATTGGAGAAACCGGCTGGCTCAGTCAGTAGAACATGTGACTCTCGATCTCGGGGTTGTGAGTTCAAGCCCCACCTTGGGTGTAGAGATTACTTAAAAATTAAAAAAAAAAAATTAAACAAACAAATAAATAAAAGATCAACTCATTATTTCCCAAGTGAAACAACGGAGGACCAGAGGCATTTAAGTGACTTATCAGAGGTTACATGTCTAATCAGTGGCAAAATTGAGAAACTGCCTGCCCATCTTCTACTGGTACTACTGGAACAAGCCACCTTTACTCTTCTATTCTATTTCACCTTCTAGCACGTAGGAGATGCCCCTCGCATAAATCACGTAGCCTCAGGTGAGCCATGTAGCGGCATCGGCAGCAGACCGATAAGATAGTGCGTTCAAGGGAGAACGCCGGGATTATGAAACTAGGGCTAAGAGCACTAAATCTCCTGTAGGGTCGACCCCACAGAGTGCAGAACAAGCGGAACCGTAGGTAAGTGAGCCAGGGTTAGAGGCAAGGCTTCTCTGGCAGCAGGGGAGCTGAAGATGAAGCTAGGAACCTAGAGCAGTTGTAACCTATCATGGCTGAGCACGTGCAGAAGGAAGGAAGATGTGGCACAGCGAACACGCAGGCTGCCCGAGATGAAACAGCAACTGCAGTTTCCAGATCCCACCCACTGTCTCAATCAACAGACGACATTTCTCCTTTTATACTGTTGATCTAGAACCACGTAGGCTCAATCCAGATAGAATGAGCCTAAAACTTGAATGTCGTTGATTACAATAGTTTGGGGGAACTAAGTATGGCAAGGTTAATAGTACTAAGTTCTGTACATAGTTTTCACTTAAGGAAAGCCAGCAACTCATATTTACCGCATTAGATCATGATCGACAGATAGATAAACAGATAGATGCATACAGGGATAGTGTTGAGCTCGTAAACCCTGTCCTTACCTTCTTCACACTATCAACTTTGCAGAGGCTTGTTCAATTCTGTTGCATCCCTATTATATCCCTCAAAGACAACACGTGAACCCACATGGGATTTGGTTTACCATTTAATGTTTGATTATCTGCTAACTGACATAATAGCTTCTGATCACTTCCATCTAGGGTGAAATGGTTTAGATTCTGTATAAAATATCTTTTGAAATACCTGTACCTATTCGTGGCTCTGTCCCAGTGCACATTTTGCTTGATATCATTCACCAGAAGGCATTTCATTTCAGAATTGTGCAATTAATGCTAAATCGAGGTGCCTAAAATTGTCTTGGCGTGATTTAGAGATGATGAGTATCTCAAGAGTGTTGCCTGACTGACACCTGTCAGTTAGGAATGGATCCATAGGATGAACAATTTGACAGCATGCATTTTAGCCCTGGGATTGTGCTTATTCTAGGTTCATGAGTTGGTTTACTGTTGCCTGAATATCTACAGAGCCTACATCATGAGGCTCTGACTGAGATTTTACCAACGTCTTTCAGTGAGACTTGCCCATGTCAGGAGTCAAACATTTAATGGTTATTTCTACAACTGGAAATGATGGTGGCAAGTAGGTTGAGACACACAGACAAAAAGCCCTTAAGTGTCACGATCTAATTTTAAAATCTGATGCTGAAGAACGTACTAGTGATTTCAGTGGATGGAAACACCACAGATTAGAAACTTGAATCTATATAGTGCACACAGATTGATGATGCTTGTCTGGCTTGACTCACCAGGCTGTTCTGAGAAGTAATTTTCTTTTTTTTTTTTAAGATTTTATTTATTTATCTGACAGAGAGAGACAGCGAAGAGAGGGAACACAAGCAGGGGGAGTGGGAGAGGGAGAGTCAGGCTTCCTGCTGAGCAGGGAGCCCAATACGGGCCTCGATCCCAGGACCCTGGGATCATGACCCGAGCTGAAGGCAGACGCTTAACAACTGAGCCACCAGGTGCCCCGAGAAGTAATTTTCAAATAGAAAGTTTTGTTATTATTCAGAGAACCTCAGTAAGATTTTCGAAGAGTTTCCAAGGTAAGAAACGGTGTTAACTATTAGCCTGAGTCAGCACCAAATCTAATGTGGATAACCATGAAGTCCTCAGCCAAACAGAGGCAATGACATCACAGATTGTATCAGGCCCCTAGTGTACGTTGATAATTGAACAATATGAGCAGGAAGAGAAGGTTAGGAACACACACCGTCTGTTTGGTTTTAAAACTCTTTAATGTAGGTCTTCAACCTGCAGAAGAGCAAAATGAGGAAACACATGTTCATTAAAATTTTAAATGAGAAGAATTCTATTTTAATTATTTAGTAAAAATCAATACTCAAACATTGCTCAGGCAAGTCTTTTGCTACAATGCCGTTGTTGTCCACTAGGAGCAAGTTAGCCCCCCAGGGGACATTTGCCTGTGTCTGGAGACATTTTTAACTGTCCCAACTAGGGAGTGCTATTGACATCTAGTGGGTAGAGGCCAGGGATGCTGCAAAATATTCTACAATGGAAAGGAGAGCACCTTACAACAAAGAATTTTCTGGCCTAAAATACCAATACTGCCTGCTACAATGTGTGGTAGGGGCAGTCTATGTTCACTCCTGGGTTTTTTCCACTAATATACCTATATGAGACTAATATTCCAGATTCACTGTCTTGGCTTAAAATAAGAAAGAAGTGATATTCTTTAAAAAAAAGAAGAAGAAGAAGAAGAAGTCTAAAATTGTTCCTTCAGAGAAGTATCTATTTTAGCAAAATCTAACATAGTCTCAGTGAAATGAGAAATTATTTTGAAGTTTTGCCTGGATAATTTGAGATTAAAAATACAGTGCATGTATATATTGTTAAAGACTACTTCCTGGCTATTGGCCTGCTAATTGTATACGTCTGCAATAATCAGCTCAGGCAAAATGCTCAAAGCTAACAAAATAACCTCCGGACTTCTTTGAAAACCCAGTGTCAAGAGTTTACTTTGTGCTGGACAATTCTCAAAGCAAGTTCCTTAGCTTTACTGTTGAGAAGCTTCCTATGGGTTCCTCTTCAGATATTGCCCTTGATATGTCCCTCAGCATCCTTCTAGGAAACACTACTTCTACAATAAGTAAAAAATCATTAACCACTTAAAACATTTCAAGTATTATTATAAAGAATAAACAATGAGCATTAAATGAGTGTTCAAATTCAGTTAACCATAAACATTTCTACTAAAATAACAATGTCTTCATTAAATAAATCTACTGACATATAAAAAGCTTGTAAAGATTCCTATACCTCATTTCTCCTTTCGTGGTATTAATTACCTCTACAGGAAAAAAGAAAAGTAGTGTTAATATAACCTTTTAGCTACCATTTAGAAATAGGCTTCTTATGTTGATGTCGATGATACAGAGACGTGTAATTTAAATAGATTCTACATGTAGAGTGATTAGGAGGCATTAACCTCACAAGCCAATTTCTTCTGGTAAGGTGCTACCCAGTTGTTTTAGCCATAAACTTTTAAGCTGCAAAATAAGAATGTTATAGCCTGGTTGAAAGAAAAAGGTTTGCATGGAAATGTTCTTGACATTTGCATGCTTTTTTTTCCCCCTGATAGAAGTCATCATCATATGAATGGCTGCCATTTGGTAACCACCTATTTTGTGCTAGAACCTATTCCAGACATTCAGTATGCATGGGGCTGATCATCACCACCACCTTGCTGAATAGATACTTTCCCCCAGAAAACAAAAGCTCAGCCAAGAGCAAGCACCTACACAATTAACAGTTTGAATCAGACTATGATTCAAACCCAGGAAGGCTTTACTCCCCAACCAGTGACCTATCGTGGTCTCCACTTGTAGTAAAATTCACGAGCTCAGGAAAATTTAAGATCTGTTTTTTATTCCTTTGTATTTTTCTTTACACAATAGCCTATCATTCAAATGCCTAAACTCAGATCACAAAAGATTGCTATAGTTATATTTTAATTCTCGCCTTATAGTTAACTCCACAAAGGCATTTTGCCCTGTGTAGTTCTGTTTTTTTCCTAGTCCCAAGTCACTGAGGGAAAAAAATATTTTTCGTTTGTGATATATCTCTCAGTTTCTTTCTAGTAGTGTGACTTTGATCAGCTTGGACGCTTGTCAGTTCACACGCACCCTCATTGTAGACTGTTGCAGGACATAGAAGAAAAGATGTTTAGAGTCAACAAGAAGAGCTTGTATGTTCTCTGTCTGAAACTTTTGCTCACTGCTCAGCTTTGTCTGTGTTCACGCTGGAGTGTGTGTGTTTGCTGTGGCGGGGGGGGCGGGTGTGGAGGGGGGCGTAAAGAAGGATACTGAGACTTTTAGAGAAGGCGGGTGGGAGGAGAGATTCTGAGAAACAGAAAGGAAGAAAGAAAAGAAAAGGGAATGGAAAGAGAGGGAGAGGAAATGAGAGAGGAAGGAGGGAGGACTGCTTTGTAGCTACTAAGATTGCAGACAGAAATAGCACACAACCACCGTGAGCTGTGTGCGACTCAGAAACCAAGACCAAATTGTACTCACTTTTATTAATCAGTTGCTCAGAAAGAAGGAAATGACATCTGGTCCTGTCTTCTTCTACATCTTAATTTTGGGTAAATATTGTAAGTATGCTCAGTATTTAATTTTGTATACCTTAATAATATTGTATGAACTAATCACAATTACAAATGTTTATTAGTTACATTTATGCTTTTAATATAAAACTGTTTTTTTCTGATAAAACTGTGATTTCACTTCAGAATTATTCTTAAGTCATTTCTGGTATATATATTAGAAACTGGAATATATTGGCAGAGTCAGTAGTTAAGCAAGATTAACATGGCATACAAACCTATGCTTCATAACAACCAATTTGTTTAAGCAACAATTATTTTATAAATAATTTGATAATATTTCAAGAGAAGCAGTCTTTAAAGAGACTGTGTTCAAGTAAGATGCCCATTTGAAACATTCTGGTAAAGTCTACATTTATTCCGGTTTGTGTGTAGTTTTAACGTTTCGTGGTCCCAGTCTTTGTGATCTGATATCATAGGTGTGCCTTCTCACTGAGAAATGCATTCATAAAACTCCTTTTTTATTTAACAAGATCTCTCACTCTTCCTTGAAAGAAAAGCAGGGAAAAGCACAAAGCAATGAAAAGCACAGCCCGGGAGCCCAGATGGGCATTTTTACTTTTGTTATAATGACAATTCTTGCTCTCTCTATGTGTGCTATAGTTTATTTTTCAGAAAAAAAAAAATGTAAATCAAGAGAGAGTCATTCTGCATTCAACCCTATTTAAATGATATTATGTAAGTAGAAATAAAATGATCAGATTTCCTATGTAATAAATGACGAGAAAGCCAAAGCAAATCAAGAAAGAAAACTTTCTGTGTATCTTTCATACCTTGTGATGCTGGGATTGAGTAAGCTTTAACAAATTTAGAATTCACATGCATGTTTACATCCCTCCATATCTTAAAAGTTTGCAGAAGTCGGTTTCCCTAAGGTATTCTATTGACAGTGTCTCCAAGTAAATTTCCATCCGAACTCTCCCAGTTCTGATGACATGTCCTGCATCAAAGTGATTTTTTTTTTCCTTTCCTCTCTTGACCTCCAGTATGCTTTACTTTAATGGTCAAATGTGAGAGACAGCATCAAAACCGAGGCAACAATTCAGAATCCTGGAGAAACATTCTAGCTCCTAGCTTTCTCTGTCCCTAATCTTGGTAACTGAAATTCCATTTTTCATTCCAGTTTTATTGAGAAATAATTGACATACATCACTGGAGAAGTTTAAGTCAAAAAGAATGATGGTTTGATTTATATATATTGTGAAATGACTACACAATAGGTTCAGCGAACATCCATCTTCTTTATAGATACAATATAAAAAAAAAGAGAAAAGCATAAAGGGGAAAAAATTGTTTCCTTGTGATCAGACCTCTTAGGATTTATTCTCTTGACACCTGTTCTATATATCATAATGCATCGGGGGCTGTCATCATCATGCTGGACATGACATCCCTAGCACTTTATCCCTTATAACTGGAAGCTTGTATCTTTTGACCACTTTCCTTCCCTTCCCCCACTCTCCACCCCCCCCCCATTATTTCTGGTAACCAAAAGTTTTATCTCTTTTTTCCACAAGTTTGAGAACTTTTTTTTTAAGGTTCCACATATAAGTGAGGTCATACAGTATTTGTCTTTCACTGTCTGACTTATTTCACTTTAGCATAATGCCTTCAAGTTCCCTCCATGTGTCACAAACAGTAGAATTTTCTCATTTTTATCACTGAATAATATTCCAGTATGTGTGTGTATACATATATACATATATATGTGTGTGTGTGTGTGTATATATATATATACATATATATATGTGTGTGTGTGTGTGTGTATATATATATATACATATATATATATATCACTACTTCTTTATTCCCTCATACATGGATGGACATGTAGCTTGTTTTCATGCCTTGGCTATTGTAAATAATGCTGCTGTGAATACTGGGGTGCATATTATAATGAGTTAGGGTTTTCATTACCTTTGGATATATTTCCAGAAGCGCAATTGCTGGATCATATGGTAGTTCTATTTTTAATTTTTTGAGGATCCTTCCATAGTGGCTATGCCAATTTGCAATTCCACCAACAGCATGCAAGAATTCGCTTTTCTCCACATCCATGCCAGCTTTCTTATCTCTTGTCCTTTTGATGATAGCCATTCTAAAAGGTATGAGGTGGTATCTCATTGTGGTTTTGATTCACATTTTCCTAGCGTATGACTAGTGATGTTGAGCATCTTTTCATGTACCTATTGGCCCTGCATATGTCTTCTTTGGAGAAATATCTATTCAGGTCCTTTGCCCATTTTTTAATTGGGTTATTTGGTTTTTTGCGATTGAGTTGTATGAGTTCTTGTTATGTTTTGGATATGAACCCCTGATCAGATATATGATTTGCAAATCTTTTTCCTATTCTGTATGTTTTCTTTTCACTTTGTTGATGACATTCTTTGCTGCACAGAAGCTTGTAAGTTTGGTGTAGTCCCACTTGTTTATTTTTTATTGTGTTGCTTGTGCTTCAGGTGCCATATCCAAAAAATCATTACCAAAATCCATATCAAAGAGCTTTGTTTCTATGTTTTCTCCTAGAATTTTCATGGTTTCAGTTCCTATGTTTAAGATGGCATTACCCATTTTCTTAACTAGAGGGCCAAAAGCCAAATTGCAAACCACCACTAAAAAGTGAATGTTTCTCATTATAATCCAAGCATTTAAGCTACCAGAGTTTTTAACATTTGTAGCCCAAACCCTCATAAATCAAACATTTTACTATTTCCTATTCCGTTTCAATGAAATGAATAGATTAAATAAGCCAAAGGAATACTTCCAAGTTAGGCATTCTAATATGGAAAATGGAATTCTAATATGATAAATTCAAGGATATGTAAAAGGTGTTCAGGGCAGGTTGAAAAGCAACTTTAGCTAATGTGTTACCAGCCAATTCAGCTTAGTAAAAAAAGTTCCCTGTTTACATATTCTCTTTTGTTAAAAAAAATTATTTTCATGAACAGAAAATAAAAAGTAGATGATAATGATGGTGATGATGATGATGTCAAAAACCTCCAACTTTTTAAAACTTAAGTTATCTTGTGATTTAAAAAATATTTCTTTGACATTGAAGTGTGTGTACTTAAGGGCTCCAAGTTCTCATCCTTCCACGCCATCTGCAAAGGATGAAGGCACAAACATCTGATGCAGAGTTTGGCAAGCAGGATTCCTGGCTATAGGGTGTCCACTGAGTGGGGAGAATGGAAGGGTATTTGGCAGGAACCTCCAAAATAGCAACCCACACCCATAATTCATCTCCTATTTTATCTCACCATCCAGCTCCACCAAGAGAGGGTTTCTTATGCACAGAGCAAAAGAAGTCAACAACTACATAAGAACAAAATCTTAAATCTCTGTAACTACCCTTTGGTGGTTATTGTTTGTTTGTTTGTTTGTGTTTTAATCCACTCTTCTGTTGCCTGGGAAAGGCAATGGGATCTCCTGGAAGACTGCTGGCCCGAGGTGCTTCACAGCACCACCACATACTGGTTCTAAGATTTGCAGCAATGAGTTACCCTCTCAAGCCTTAGTTTGTAAAATGGCAATAAAATCTTTCACCCTATCCACATCCCAGAGCCTTATGTTTGTTTCTTTATTACATAAATTACCTTCTTGAATCTTTACAACTCTATTATGTAGATAAAATGAAGTACACAAGGAAGGCCAGACCCAAGGACATTCAGTACCTTGTCACAAGACTCAGGCTCGTAAATAATAAAAAGACTCAAGATTTGCATGCTTTTAAAGCCTATATTCTTTCCCCTAGACTGTGAACACTCTGAGAGATCATGTGTGTAAAGACGTAAGCAATTATTAGTTACCTTTTTAACCAAAAATATTTACTGAATGCCAGTTACCTTACTAAGCATGAGACTAAAGCGTGACTACAGCATGATCCCTGGTCTGAAGGGGAGAATGGAGAAGACAGAAAGTTAGTCTAGGATTATCAGTGAGACAAGGGCAAAAACCTAGATGTACACAGATCAGGGCAACATGAAGATTTAGAAAAGGTTTTCTTTCACCCTTGGGGAGAATTTCTAATTCTCCAAAAATTCCTCTGCCTGTAGTCTAGTTAGCTATATTGTGCCAATGTTGATTTATTAGTTTTGATAATGTACTGTGGTTATGTAAGATTTCACCATTAGGGGAAGTTGGGTAAAGAGTAGGACCTCTCTGTGCTATTTTTGCAACTTCTTGTGAGTCTATAATATTTCAAAATTAAAAGTTAAAAAACAATCCCCAAGAAGAATTGTATCTTAAGTCCTTATCAGCAAATGCTTTACTTATTACTTAAACAGTATCATTAAACAAAAACAATCATTTTACTTAATACTTCGGAGAGACAGGGAACCAGTGAGGAAATAGGAAACAGAAGAAGTCCAAACATAAACTTGTTCCACTTCAGTATTTTGCCAAGAACTGATCCAGCTGGGAAAGTCCTCACTTTTAGATTCCAAATGGATACTCACAAGATCATCTGGGCTTTTCTTTAGGTCTTACAACAGGCATATCTTCTAGCAATTTTTCTCTCACCATTAAGAAGGAGAAAGGAAGAGGTTTTCCCAGAACAGACCATCAGGATATGAAAAAAGAGAATACTGATCTATTTATCCACCTCCAAAAGATGAGAGAATAAACTCTCCAATATGCAGACTACAGAATTATGTATCATTCCACCTTTTATTTTTGAAGGTTATTAATAATTTTGTATTGTTCTTTCTTTGAGTTTGGAATCATATTTTTAAATATTAAATAGAAAGAAAATTAACAAGTCTGTGCAAATACATCATCGTCATCTGTATAAAGGGAAACAAGGTACTACATTTGTGAACTAAATAGTTTTGCGAACATAATTTCACACATTAGGACAAACTTGTTAAATCGAAATGTGCTTGGAATTGGGTGTTCTACTTAGGTTTGTTTTTTTTTTATTTTGTTTTGTCTGAAAAACTATAAACACTTATACCATTTTTATTTCAAGCACTATGATTGTGGTTATAATTGTAGTTGTTATATTTACCATTTATTGAGAGCTTTCCATGGACCATGAACTATGTACTAAGTGCTTTATAAACATTATCTGATTTTATCCCTATAAAAGCCCTAAGAGATATTCTCATTTTGCAAAAGAGGAAACAGAAAATGAGAAATACTGACTAGCATGCCCGGCATCATTCCCTAGTAATTGTTGCAAGAGAGATTTCATTCCAAGCCTCTTTCCTTGAAAAGCCTATGTTAGTAAAACATGATTCAGTTCTAATATTTTCCAATACTATCATATCTTAGAATTAAAAGGGTCCTTAAAAGATCGTCTCCTCTAATTCACTGGCCTTGAGGCAAGTTAGATATTTCTCCATTTTAGAGATTAAGCAATAAACAAATATTGACCAGCCCAAAGTCACAAAACTGGTATATCCAAACAAACACAAAGTTTGCACAACCTGAGGGAAGGCCCTCCCCATTCCAGGGAAGTTCAAGAAATCCATGCCCAGTATTTATGGGTCTCCTCTTAGAAGCTGGTGCCATCTGCCCTACAGACATCTCTCAGTGTACACCAACAGAAGAATTAGGATACACATGTAAATAATCTGAATGTATAGAAAAATTAAACTCAACCTGTATTGACCCCACGATTTTTATTAGAAAGCACTTTTATTTTCAGCACACGACACAGAACTATGCACATAAAAAGTACCAATAAATATTTACTCAATTCCTATGTTAGCCTACCTCTCCGTCCTCCTGGATATATTCTCCCCTCACTATCCCCACAACACCAGTAGCTCTATTTCTTGTCTTGTACATAGGGATCTGATACTCTCTCATCCTCTTCAATTTTGCACTTTCACCCTTCACCCTGATCAGAATAACCAAAAGCTTTTTCCTTCGTTGGAGATAAACAGGGGCCAGCAAGTCATGAATATTTCAAATTTGGGTTTTATTGTCTATCACAACAGTGCCAAAAGTCAAGTTAAGAAGAAACAAAAAAAAGGATAGTATAAAGTGAGATCTCCTGTTACTTGTGTTAGAAATTGATATTTTCCTGGGGTGTCTGGGTGGTTCAGTTGGTTAATCATCTGACTCTTGATTTCAGGTCGTGATCTCAGGTCTGTGAGATTGAGCTCCATGCTGGTCGTGGAGCCTGCTTATTTAAGATTCTCACTCTCCCTCTCCCTCTGTCCCTCACCACCACCCCCCTCCCCTGTGCAGATATTCTCTCGAAAGAAAGAAAGAAACGGTTGTAATTTATAGTAATTTGGCTGTTTGATTTTTTTTTTTTTGCTAAGTCAATTCATTTTATAATTATTTCAGTTTTACCTGAATTAACTAGGGTCACCTGATTTCTTAAATCTTCCATAATAACGAATATATCTTTTTTAAATGATCAGTACTCTCAAAAAAACCCTCTGAGAATTATCCTTTGCGAGGAGGACTCTTGGGGATTTTGCACCTGCAGCTCTACACCATGTGGAGCCCCTGCTTCTGGCAATTGTCCCAGCTCCTCTCTCCACTCTGTCTCCATCATTCCTCCCCAACTCCCCCCCAGTATTGTCCCTGGAATCCAAGTTCTCCTTCCATGGTGAAGAACAAAACAGCTCTCTGGCCTGAGTCCCTGTCTCCAAACTCAACTCCACCTTTAGTCAAGGTGCTCAGTTGAACCAAGTATCACCCATATGAGTAGTTACAAAAAGGGACAGCAGATAATCTGATATATTTTTAACAGTAAGATTCACCCTTCTTAAAAGGCACCTAAGAGTTAAAATATTTATTTTGGTTTTGCTAGACAATTGAATATGCACTTGAACTGAGAGGCCATACAATTACATGAGCTAATTCGTTAAAACATCTAATTACGCTGCTGTCCCCTAACCATCATTTCTCTTAACTCTTAACTAATATATTTAAAGAAAAATAATGTCTTTTTCTGTTTCCAGCATCTGAGTCTCCAGTGAATTGCTATCTAGTTAGGCTGTTTCCAGCATCTGAGTCTCCAGTGAATTGCTATCTAGATAGGCAGTTTCATCTTATGTCTCTCAAATGCTTTTTTAACTTAAGTTTCATAAAATTAGGCTTTTGAGTTTAAGAGAAAGTCAAAGCTTATAGAGTACAACACCCTCATTTTTTACATAGGAAGAAAATGAGGTCACATAGCTGTGCTCCCTTTTGTTGTCCATTGTATTATCCTTTACTCCCTCTTAAAAATGGGCCTTCAAATTTCATGTGTAGGGCAAGAAGGGCAGGAGATATCAGAAACGTAGAACATCACCTTAAAGTGGAGAGAAACTACACCAAGGTTATTAAATTTATTATCCACCAAAATCTTAGCCTCGAAGATTAAGACTTTGCCAATACACCTAGCTTAGTATAATCATTATTCACATACCTGCCTAGTAGATAAACATTTTAAATCATTCTCACAACCGGGTAGAGAATGGGGAGGGATAGAGGGGTCTGATCACGCCTCTCCAAGTCCATGCTTGCCGTCAGACCCAGAGAAACTTTAATGAAAGGGGCTTTTATCAATCTTAGAGTAGATTAAGATCCAGTGGATGTTTTCATTATCTGTATTCCCTCTCCAGTCCGTGTTCCCATGCTATTCCTCAGACAACTAAATTGTCTTTAAATATTTATTTATTTATTTTAGAGAAAGAGAGAGAGAGCGCACAAGTGGGGGGAAGGGCAGAGGGAGAGGAAGAGAAGCAGACTCCCCGTTGAGAGTGGAACCCGACTCAGGGCTTAATCTCGAGCCTGAGATCATGACCTGAGCTGAAACCAAGAGTCAGACACTTAACCAACTGAGCCACCCAGTGCCCCACAACTAAATTGCCTTCAAAGATACAACCCTTTCCATCATATGCCCTGCAGATACTGAATCTGGCCCTTGGGGCCATCCCTCTAAGATGGAGGAGTCTGAGGATTGCTATCCAGGTGTCCACTGAAGCTATGGTGGAAGAAATTTTGTCAACTCCTCAGGAGTGATTTGTAGACTATCAGAATCTTCCTGACTTCTAGTTTCCAGACAGATGCTTTCTTTTCTCTAGGTACCCCCAAATAGCTTGGGCACCAAATACCTATATACCCTTAACCTCTCCCCCCAAAAAAGAATACCACGTCTTCTGTCTTTCTGCCTGTGCTGAGGCTGGTGCCAGCAAGGAGAGATACAGTTGAGACCATGTTCATGTTGAATAGAGTCACCCTAACTAGCTCTTTTCGTCCCTCACCCCACCTCAGCACACACAATTTCCTGTGATAGAGTAACACGTTTTCCAACTTCACGGAGATTGAAAGGACACTTAGAGAAGCAATGCAATGCATCTTCACTGTTGTGTGAAGCTACCCAAAGGCATTAACAATTCATGATTTGGTAGCAAATAAATCCCACACTGGTAGTAAGCTATCTGCTACCATGCCAGTCTGATTTCCTCCTTATCCTGTGGGGTGAGACGGTCTTTGCATTGAGATGAAGGGGGTATGTGAAAATTGAGCGTGTCTCCCTAGCCACTTTCCCACCTCCTTCAGGCTTCGATCCTGCTGTGTGCTCACTTTCTCCTCCTTTTCATCTCTCCCACCTACAGTCTGCTTCGTGCCGAGTGGAATCAGCAGCGTTTCCCTGCCTGATCTCCAAGAGGCCCAGATACTGATTTCCAATTCTAATCAACCAGTTTCTCTTCTCCCTGACCACCACCTGATGTCTCCCTTTTCATCTTAACCATTGTCTCTATTCCTCCGACTCACCATACCTCTTGACAAAACACACACCAAGAGAAACTCTCACCTCTTGGCCCCCAGTCTTGCAACCAGAATTCTTATTTCTACCCACCTCTTATCCTTAAGATCCCCTCCCCATGAGTTAGGACATTCACAGAGGATAGTTCCCTATTAAACACACTTTCTGTAGATTACATATGCACGCATTTTGCAGTGGATATTTTGGCTAATTTTTGCAACATTCAGTAAGATGGTTCCAACATCTGATCCTCATAGCAGCAGAGGGAGATATCACCCTGTGGGCTCCTCTAGGTGTAGCCATTTAAACAGATAAATGTTACTTTATAGATTTGAAATTGAAATGTTAGAGAATAAAACATGCTGATGGACACCAACTGACAAATTCTGAACAAAATTTATAAATGTACATGCCTGGATCTCCTGAGAGACATCACATAAGCTACCACACAAAGCTGTTTTGAAAGCTTATATCCAGGTTCCATGGCACAGGTATAAATTAATGAAAATAACTGATTACATTCTCAGGTGCATCAGGCACCAGCTTCTGAGATAGAACACAATTGGCGCTGCCATTAGATTCAACCACAAAACCTGGGATCCTTGTCGTTCCTTTTCAGCCTCTTCTCTCCACCTGCTCACCCTCAGCCTTTTGATATTTAGTAGGCTTATCCCAGAGCGGGCTAGAAATGTTTGACTCATTTTCAATGGTCCAGAAGATATGCCATTTTTACTTTCCTGGTTGTGGCTGATTTGTTGGAAGCGGCAAAACTGCTTCATGGTTTATAAATGTTTCTACTTTCTCACCCATTTCCAGCTTAGACAAGAAGACGTCATTAGTCATGCTTTCTGTTAGATTCTCTTAACCTCCACTTAACCTCCCTCTTTGTGTTAAAATCAAGAGAGGTGACTAGTTTAGCCAAGTTAAATTTAGATTTTTATTTCTCCCCTTCTGCCTGCAGCCCTCACCCCTGATCTTGAGAGCTCCCTGGAAAGAGGGATTGTTTTTGTTTGTTGAAATTCAATAACTTTTCTCAGCAACTGAGCATTCATCCCCAGAGTTGACCTGAAATAATGTAGCAAACCATTTGTCCATCAAATCCATTTTAATGGAAAAAAAATCTATACAAATCTTCTTGTAGTGCTGCTGGCTCTGAGGATCTTTTTCAAAGTTTCCACACTGGTAATATACAGCGGGTTCAATAGTATTCTCATGGTCCATTGTAGTCATTACCTAGTAGGAGCTGCACGAAGAAATTAAATAGACTTATTCCCTTGCCTCAAGGAGTTCACAATCTATGACAGCTTTAATGTCTGTCTTATAAGATAGATCTAAATAGGCACAGGCTAGAATTATTAACTTTATGTGAACAGATATGTCAAGGGCAAACATTTTGTCATGGTTAAATCCCCTTGACATTTTGCCAGTGGTACAGCTCTAATGAATACCTGAATAGATAACTAAGGAATGAATGTGGTACTGATCAAGAAGAATGGAACTTAACAAGCCAGTGTGTTATGGAGGAATCAAAGGAAGAATGATGCTACGTTGTATGGAATAAAAATAAGGAGTATTTGCAAATGGAGAGTAAGCTCTAAGAGATTAGAGAATTCAGTGAAATCTCCCAGCAGTCCATGATGGAGAGACAGCATAAGGAACAAGCTGAGGCATGTATGTGTTGGTGATGGTGTTAGTGTAACATTTATAGAGCTGTTATATGTGATCCAGTCTCAGAATGGGTTCACATTTAATGAAACTCCTGTAGAACAAAGGCATTCATCTTTTTTTTTCTTTTTTTTTTATTCTTATGTTAATCCCCATACATTACATCATTAGTTTTAGATGAAGTGTTCCATGATTCATTGTTTGTGCATAACACCCAGTGCTCCATGCAGAATGTGAAGGGCATTCATCTTTATTCGTGCCTCTGAAAAGATTTAAAGAATCATTTACTGTATATAGTCTACACGAGTCTTACTGAAGTCCCATGCAGTCGGGGCGCCTGGGTGGCTCAGTCGGTTGAGCGACTGCCTTCGGCTCGGGTCATGATCCCGGAGTCCCGGGATCGAGTCCCGCGTCGGGCTCCCTGCTCGGCGGGGAGTCTGCTTCTCCCTCTGACCCTCCCCCTCTCATGCTCTCTCTCTATCTCATTCTCTCTCTCAAATAAATAAATAAATAAAATCTTAAAAAAAAAAAGATATCATATGAAGTCCCATGCAGTCTTTTCTCTATCACTCTTCAATCTCCAAGAACCTTCGACTCTTTCCCCAGATTTCTCTCTTTGATGCAGGACCGCGTGGACACCCTCCTGACTCCTTTCCCCCCCACCACTCAGCCCTCACTCCTCATGCACTCCTGACACAATATGCTCCTCTGACCCATGGTCTCCTCGTGCACAAAATTTGTTTTCTATTCTGACTACTTTTTTCAGGAAAATTCATCTCTCAGTTTTTGGGTTTTTTCCCCCCCCTCAGGAAGGAGAGGGTAGGGGAGGAGTTCAGAGAAGAAGGTTAAAAGGCAATGCCAACATTATTGGTCATGAAATTTACGGATTGAGGAGAAGGTGTAAACTATTGAACACATACACACTCACAAAGACACCAGAGTAATGGCTTTATCCGATCATTAATATTAAGTATATCAAAACCAGATATAGGATATAATAGACAGATTTTCATTTTTAGGCCACAAATCTCAGACGTGCAAAGGTAAAATTTTGTTTCTGTGACTCAACTCAGAGCCTGTGACTCCCAAAAAAATGAGAGACATTTAAATTTGCTAATTTGAAGTAGCTTCGTTTAAAAATTGGCAACTTTATCTTTAAAGTACAATCTTAATCCCTTAAGAATTCTTACCCAGTCCACCCACGCATTTTCCCCCTCCACCCAGTAGCATGTAGGTTCAGAGGCAGCTTCTGAAACGTTGAAGTGGAGGGCAGGTGGAGGGATGAACATCTACAGTAACTTCGCCAGCTCCGTGTGAGGTTTAGCTCCTCTGTCAGGTGTTGGCATCAGCACTCACCAAAGCATTCAGACACTTCCATGTTCTCCAGCTAGCAGGGCCGAATAATCCACATGCTTCTCACCCGGCAACAATGCCTCTCTACATTGACGGTCAGCTCATAGCAGGCTTCTCCGGAGAGCATAGGAAACCCTCAAATGTCCTTCACCTGTCGGGAGCCCAGGGAGATTTGGGGCAGACTCAGCCCCCATGCTGGCTTACCTCGCACCACAGCTCCCCTGCCCCCTTGCATCACGCAGGACATATGGCTCCTGCTAGAGACTTGCCCTTTCCCTGAGCTGCGTCTTAGGATTTGGGACAAGAATCCCCTTTGTTTGGGCAACCCGCCAAGCTCTCTTGGTGATTTCCACCTCCCCTCTTCCCCAAAGGAGCTTTAGATTCCAAGTTGACAGGGTCTTTCATCCTCACATTTTGTTTCCACTGATTTCAAGAAAACTGCTTTGAGGGTATCACACATGCTTACCCACTTCTATAGGTTGGGGAAACACTCAGTTCTCTGAGTCCTTCAGCATTTGGTCTTGACAGTCAAAACCAAGATGGTAGAATTCAAAAAAATAAATAAAAAGAAAAAATACGCTGTCTCAAGTACCTGGCTTTTGCAGTTGAAAGCCATGACTTTTAAGCTTTGCAACTCAGGCAAGAATTTGACTATTCCAGAAAGGCCCTTTTGTGCTCTGCCTTCTTTGAGCAATAAAGCCCAGTCCAGCCGCCTTGTGTTAGTGGCAGAAGGTAAAAAATGAATAACTAAGAAAGAAGCATATTTGGATACGTGATAAAAGCATGCAGCATTTGATGCAGGAATTATATATACAAAGCCATAGTAATTTGAAAAACTAATTATAATGCCATACTTTAGTAAAATAGGAACTCTTGAGAATTTGCAAAATATTTAATATCAAATATTTACCTGGATTTCCCAGTAATGGTAAGTGGATACAAGTGAATATACATGTTTATTCTCACTTTTGAGAAAATCCTAAAGGAAAATCAAAATATTCACAACTTAAATAATGGTGGATAGGGTTATTCACTTTATCAAAGGAATATCTTCATTTGGTGTTTGTTTTTGTTTTTTTTAAGTCACATGAAAATGTACCTATTCTATCTGGATTCTAACCCAAATATAATGACTATATCCCATATTTTTGCTGGTACCATTTTTTTCCCACCCTTCCATTCTGTTGCCCAAACTGGTTCCTCTTATTCTACTTAAACCTACCTTTTGCATAATTTTTATTTTTAATCTTTTTTCCCTACATTTTACTATATGTTTTCTTTTCCTGTTGTTCTAGCCAACACTGATCACAATATTATAGATGAAAACACCAAAATACAAAAGTTTTATTTGAATTGTGAAAAATCCCAAATCATTGTGTTTACCCATTAACTTTCTTCTAATAGAATGTGTGAAACAATAGAGTTTGTGCTCAACATTAGGAAGGAACAAAGAGTAGTCTGACATGATGCTCTCATCCACCAGAAACTGCGCTATCAAAAACACCCTTCTCCAATGGGTCCCCAGGAACCTACACTACTTTTAAACTTATTCTGGGGAAATTGCTGCAAATGTTTAATATATATTATAATGTGCTATATTCTGTGTACTTAGATACACAAAATGTGCTAGACCAAAGTTACCATATTTATATTATTAACATGAATTATTTATATTGCTGAGTTATAAATAGAGTCAGTTACATTATTGAAGTTCCGGTCGAAGATAAACACTTGAAGGTATTGTCTAATTAAATCCTCACATGAACCCTGGAGGGTAAATGTGTTCTCACCTCTCCACACGAGGGACTGTCTCAGATTTAGGAATTTGCTAACATCACCGGCTTCTAAGTGCTTAATTTAGAACTTGAACTCGGGTGTATCTGACACTGAAGTCTGAGTCCTTTCCACTCCTCATACAAATGCCAAAATCATGATACATAATTATAGCATATTATCTCTCATTTTATAGAACAAATATTTCTATTCCCAATTAGAGATGAGCAAACTGATCAAACAAGTTGAACTCAGTTCAGATCCGCCACTGACTGCTTCCTGGGGAAAAGGAGAAGTCACTGGTAGGCACAGATAGAGTGTGGACAAGGCCACAGAGGCAGGAAAGGGCAAGGCAAGCGCAGGAAATGTTGAGAAGTTGGGGTGGCTTAAGAATAGCGCAGGAGCAAACCCTTGCAGATAAAGTTAAAGAGGATCATGGGAACCAGATTATGAAGTCTTTGTAAGCCACTCTCAAGAATGGACTTTGGACCATAGTGCATAAGTGTTTCAGTAGAAGTTATGCACAGAATGATATGAAGAGAGTGATTGTTTAGGAAGTTACTCTGGCAACTCACCAAAAATGATCTGGGATGTGAGACACTGAAAACAATCCCTAAAGAAAGTGTCCACTGCACTCGAGTCACTAGAAAGGTAGAGGCTATGACCAAATCAATTTGGCTGCTGGTTTTTACATTGTTTTCATAGGTCCTTAATATATTTTTAATATATTTTCTTCCCGACTTCTACCTATAAAATACACAAAACATGTGTGGAATACAAGACAAAGTTTTCGTCTACTACCCCGATTATGATATGACTGGCTTTTTTTGACATTGCACTTCACAAACATCCAATGATTATCCCTACTTCTAGTTCCCAAAAGAGTCTTTTGATCCACTCTGTGCCTGTATTTACATGTTTCCTATTTTTCTTGTGTTATTTTCTCACTGTTTTCTTTAATCGCATAAAGCTTTTGGATCCATATTAAAAACAAGGCAAAAGACAAAACGCCATAGAAAACATTGTTAACAAACGTACATGCAATAATGGACAACAGGTGGACAATGTGTTTATTTGAATCAAATGGAAGGTATTATCTAGAAGTACAATCTCTACTCCTTAATCAATGAGTAACTTTGCAACACAAAGCTGTTACTAAGAAAGTGTCAGTAAACAAACTTACGGGATTTTATTCAGCAACTCACAATACACAGTAACTTCACAATAGTGGGAAAACAGTATAGATATAAATAATGTAAAATATTGTGTTCATAGGGTCAAGGCATAATATCTGTAAGATATAATTTTATTCTCTGTTTTAATATGTTTGTGTTTTAATCAGTAGCACTACTCATGATAAGTTTTGGGCACAAGTGTACATTCATTACTTTATTTCTTGGAGTTTCCTTGATGAAGGTCACAGTAAGAATGGGGCAAAATGGTGCTGAAAGTTTAGGGCACGTTACTGATTATGCATCAAAGATGCCCTCAACCCTCAACAAATTTCTGCTCTCCCTAAAAATTACAGATCCATGGTCATGCTATTTAGAAAAATAGTTTGCCCAGAACGTCTTCAAAATAAGAGTATATTTTATTATTCCTCCAAGTATTATTCCTGCAAGCATTGAACTAAAGGAGATAGACGAGTGAGTTGGCTGGTTAGCTCAATTGGTTAGATTGTGATGCTAAAAGGGGGTACACAACTGAAAATGGGCTGCTTTTGCAGATATTGTAAACATTATGTAAAAACCATTGCTGGGGCGCCTGGGTGGCTCAATCATTAAGCGTCTGCCTTTGGCTCAGGTCACGATCCCAGGGTCCTGGGATGGAGTCCCCACATCAGGCTCCCTCCTCAGCGGGGAGTCTGCTACTCCCTCTGCCCCTCCCCCCTGTTCATGCACTCTCTCTCTTTCTTTTGCACCACGCACGCGCAAAAATAAATAAATCTTAAAAAAAATAACAAAAAGATAAACTAATAAATAAAATGTCCCTGCTAGTAATAAGTGTTGTGAAGAAGGAGGAGGAAGAAAAAAAAAAAAAACAGTGTAATAGGATAGTAACTAGCAAGGAATGTGGAGAGACTTGAGATAGAGTGATCCCAGTTTCTGTAAGGCAGGGATATTTATGCTGAAACCTGAGTAATGAGCAATAGTCAGCCATGACCCAGGGGAAGACCAATCCAGGTATCCAGGTGGATAGAACAGCTAACTCAAAGACTCTAAAGTAGGAACAAACAGCCCATCCAGAGGACAGTCAATATGGCTGAAATTAAGCAAAGCAGAAGTGGAAAGAAACCAAATCAGTGAACAGGAGTGTCTCACTCACGGAAGGTCGAAAGGGGAGGGTAGAGAGTTTGGATTTTTATCCTAAGAATAATGGGGTGACATTATAAGTTTTGAAAGAGGATATTTTTGTGATCTGACTTCTTTTTGAAAGATCCCTCTGGCTAATATACGTAGAACGGGTTAAAAGGGAAGCAGGAAGTCCAAGTGAGAGACAACTGCAGTTAAGAAAAGACAGTGGCAAACCCTATGAGGGAAGAAAGAAGCCGAGATGAGGAGACATTGGCACATTCAGGATAGCTGTGAAGAGAAAGTCACCAGCCCTTGCTAAAGGATCACAGGTGGGAGGTGAGGGGCAATGAGAAAGAGAATCTTTTATCTCTAAAAGGTGAGAGAAGGCAAAAGGAATTATAAGGGTCAGAGAGGAGCCAAAGGAATTTTCTTTTAAAAGGAGAGAAGAATATATAGGAAAATGTCCAGGTGAAGTAGAGATTCTCTGCTTAATAATTCAATTCTGGAGGAATGATGCTTCCCCTCACCTGCCACAGAGGAGCATCCAATGCATTCATTGGTCTAATGAGCTGGGTACAGGTGGGCAGGTCAGCAGGCAGCCACTCAGAAGGAGCCCAGCTGGTAACAGCCATACTAGAGTAGGACCAAAGAAGAGAAGATGAATCCTTCCTCACTGCCTAACCTGGTGACCTGAATTAGTAACCATCTCCCAGTACAAGCTTCAGCTTAATTTGAGATGGCAGCGTGGACAGAAATAGGCAGTCAGGCAGTCAACAACACAAATCAGTACCCACGGAGAACCATGTTCATTAGAAATCAATCATGAAAGGTTTGAGGGTGGGGGTGCCCTACAAAAGATTAAGGAGAGTATTAACTAATTCCTGATAGACATCAATAAGAAAAGAAAGGTATAAGCAATAACTCCTTGGTATCAGAGGGGGTCTTAGTATCAAAGTGGGCCACATGTGACTCTTAGCAGCCGGGCCAATATTCAGCCCATGATGCTTACAATTTCATGGATCCATGATTGATTGGATGGAAGGGATTCTTTTAAAGATATTCTCAGCACAGTTGTTAGTCACAATAGAAATAATCTGGAAGTTAAAAACAACGGACTTAGAAAGAAGGGAAATTCGCACATAATACTCGTGACTTCTGTGAAAGGCAGTGAGGGACTCTTTCACATCCATTAGCTTCATCTAATCATGCCAAAAAACCTGGAAGGGAGGTTTTACTAATCCCCGTGTTCTAGAAGAGGAAACTGAGAAGTTATGAAACCTGCACAAAATCCACAAGGGCACAAATGGGAACTTCCAAGAATAACTCCCCCCCACCCAGCAGCAGCCACGCTTAGCTTACACTGGGAACATGCAGCACCCGTGTGGGGAGCAAGTCTTGAGGACTGCCATTGTCTGAGGTTGTGGTAATTCTAAGAAAAGGCACAAGCAGGAAAATATTCCAATTTAAATAAGCCTCTTTGACTTTGCTGAATAATAAGTAGCTATATGGAAAAGCATTAAAATTAAGTCCATAACAGATCTTATTAACAAAATAATAGCCACCATGGGACTTCTAAAAAGGAAGCCGTGGTCAACCTAGCTTGCAGACATGCAGTCAGTCAATAGTGGTGCGCGGAACAGTCCTGTAACAATATTCAGAGTCTCGCTTATTGTATTTCTCCCTCAGAGGTAATATCCCCACTGTGTACCTTGAGACATCTATGTCACATCCAATTAAAACTTGTCCAACTCTCATGGTCTATAAATATGCCTTTCAAATTGTCCTTTGGGTTAAAGATGGGGAAGAAACTACAGACTCCAAGTCATAAACACACAGATGATATGGAATGACGTATCTTATAAATAATATGTCTGGCATTTAAAGTTGTTTGTGTCTCACACCCGTAATTCTCAGAAAACTTGAAGTATACATACATTACACACACACACACACACACATATGGTGTCCAGGTAATTTCATATTTATTCAAAAATTGTGTGGGTATGTGCCCAAATACCAGGCAGAGGGGAGGTTAGATATAATAATAAACATTTTTAAAACAGAACTTGACAAAGCTTTTTAGCTACAGTAAGTTAAAAGATTAAGATATTTACCAAACCTTTTTAAATTTTATTTTGAAAAATTTTAAACCTACAAGAAGATTACAAAAGCAGTCAACGAACAGCCCTATACCTTTCACCTGGATTCACCTATTGTTAACATTGTCCCACACTTGCTTTCTAAATGTCTCACCAAACACACAAACTTACACATGTTTTTCTTGCTGAACGATTTGAGAGTAAGTTGCAGACATCATGATCCTTCCTCCTAAGAATAATGTTTTCTTAGCCCCCATACGACGATTAAATTCAGAAAATTCTAACAACTGATAAAATCAGACTTTCTAACATAAAGTCCGTATTCATATTTCATCAATTCTCCTAATTATGACCTTTATAGAAAAAAAAAATTATTTGTTTTTTGAATCCAGGCTCCAATCCAAGATCACACCTTGCATTCAGCAGCCACAGGTCTGTAGTCTCCTTTAATCTGAAGACAATGACGTGAGTTTTGAAGAATGTTGTTCTGTAGAACAGTCCTTAGTTTGGGTTTGTCTGATTCAAGGGTACACTCTTATAGATACCTAAAATAATCCCTTTTTTTCAAACACAAGACTGTTACAGAAGCTGTCATAGAAATATACCAGGGGAAGCTACATGCTATGTTTGGGGGCTCATCTCTTGTTAAAGTGTCTCCTCATACTACATCATTTTATCTTTAAAATAGGGCTCGCAGAACTCCCTGTTTCCATATCTCACTTGTTCTTTGCATTGTTCGCCAATTTTCAAACAAAAACCTCACACTTATCTATCCTGACTAACTTTCAAAGTCATTTCTTTTTTTTTTTTTTTTAAGATTTTATTTATTTATGTGAGAGACAGAGCATGAGCAGGGTATAGGGAGAAGAAGGCTCCCCGCTGAACCGGGAGCCCAAGGTAGGGCTCTATCCTGGGAACCCAGGATGTTGATCCCAGGACACCTGGGATCATGACCTGAGCCGAAGGTAGATGCTTAACTGACTCACCCAGGCTAAAAGTCATTTCTGAAGCCTTAACCTAAGCCCACACTTTGCCTTCACCCGCTGGCAATGATTTTCATTTTCCTAGGTGCACTTATAGTTCTCATGCTCCCCTCCGGGGTAGGGAGTCTGTATCACTATTTTCATCAATCCCCTCTGCCTCAGAAATGCATTCTAGGTGCCACAAAGAGAAAGACCAAGCAACAGTGGCTTAAACAAATAAGAGTTTATTTTTCTCACATGAACACCATCCAGAAGTAAGTGCCTGATGACACTGGATCAGCTGTTCAGCCATACCATACCATTAGGATCCTAAGCTCTTTCTTTCACTCCACCTTCTTTTGTGCATTGGTTATTGTGTTAAATGCTTATTTCCTAATGCATGCCAAGATGGCTACTGTAACACCAGACATTAAGTCCATGTTCAAAGCAGGAAGAAGGGAAAGACTGACGTGAAACTCCATCTTTCCCCTTCAATCAGGAAAGCAATAGCTTGTCCAGAAATTCCCCAAGAAAACTTTTACTTCTTAGATCTCATTGGTAGGAATTTGGTCACATAGCCTGCCTAACAGCCAAGGGAGCAGGAATGCTAGAAATGGGAGTACCATTATTGTTGAGGCCTGTCGTCTCATTTTCCAGGACTGAATACAGTGTCACCACAAGAAAAAAAGGGGGGGGTAGAATCCCATTATGAAAGGGAAGGGGGCAATGGATAATGAGCAGGCAACTAGAAATTCCTCTATCTCCTCCCAATCACTATTTAACTGGATCCATTCTCTACTTCTCATTTTCATTCTATATTTCTTCTCGATTTTTTTTTTCATTTATCTTCTCTTCCTAGTACTTCCCCTTGAAAAATGAACTTTCAAACATTTTTGTTAACATTTTATCTTCCACCCAGAGTCAAATAATATTACAACAGCTGGTACCGTCTCCTCTCTCGACATGTGAGGAAACCTGAAATCCAGCAAGAGGAAGTGACTTGCCCAAATTTGCCCATCGATTTAGAGGCATACCCAAGAATAAAACATAACTCCACTGAACATCAGTACTGATACTAAATATCAGAATAAATGGTACATATTTGTCCACTTCGCTCTGATGGTTCCTCTTGCCCATACCTTGGCCATTTAAATATAAAGTTCTCCACAAGGATTCATCAATTCAGTTGTTTATTTCTGGAAACTTCTCTAAGAGGAAAGATCATGAGAATTGTATTTCCCCCTTTTTTAATTTTTTATTTGCTCTCTAAATATGAAGGAAGGAGAAACCAGGGTAAGAAGTCATTGTCTTCATCGGAAATCATTACACCATATGAACCATGAGTCTGAATTTATAAAGCTGCCATCTCCAACACATCTGCCAAGAAACAATAGGAAAATGTCTATTTAGATGCATTATGTTCATCTTTGACTTTGTGGGGAAATACCTTAGAAAATCCATGTTAGAAGTAACACAAACATAAAATACCCTGATGAAGTTATATCTCTTCCTTGCGCCGGAAAGACAAATCAAAAGACAGATCACCCAGAATAGAAGCCAAAGAGGAAGAGTCAGTCAGAAGGTATAATTGACCTTGATCATGAAGGGTAAGATTCAGAAAAAAAAAGATACGCAGAAGACCCCGTCATAAGCCAAAAAAGGAAGGCTGAAATATGAATGAGTTTTCAGGGGCTCCCAAGCAGGTCAATATGGGGGAATGAGTTGAGGCACCATGTTAAGAACACATGCTCTGAAGGGAGTCAGACCTGAGTCTGCATCAATACTCCCACTTAGCAGTTCTGCGATCCCACGCAACTTACTCCTCTACGCCTTACTTTCTAAACTGTAAAGTCATGATAATATTAATAATTATTTCGTGGGATTGTCATGAGGACAAAATGAAGCAAGGCGTGTGACGTGCTTAGCCTAGCCCTCACATAGTGTAAGTTCTCAAAAACATGAAAGAAAAAAACTATCAATCAGAGCAGAAGATTAAAGTAATGGATTCTTAGGTTTAAAAAAGTAGGTTATGGTGAGTTGGGACCTCTTTGACTATAAGGCTGAAAGTGTAATCAAAAGGAAACCACTAAAAATTTATTACCTGGACATAATACAGACTGGAATCGGTTGAGACAGTAGGAATGGAAATAAGGTGCTGGATGGAAGAGCTATTAGGAAATATAACTGCCCTTGATTTAGGATCTCTATTTCTTGGCTACACCACTAGAGTAATCAATAAAACTGACTGCTGTCCTACCAGTGAGTAGGAATAAAATGTGATGGTTGGATAGTCGAGAAAACAGTTTTGTCATGATTTGAGGAATATACTAGAAATGCATAAATAGGGAATTCAGAAACTTTGGCTACTCTTTGTGTTGGGAAATATGTGCATCCATTCAATAAATTCTTACTGAATACTTATTACGGCAGAATACTAAGCCCTAAGAAATGTTTATTATAACATCTCATCCAACTGAAGATCACTTATCTGGAACCTCAGAATTCTTAAAAATCATTAAAAACCATTCTTAAAAACCATTAAAAAAACAAAAGAAGAGGAAAGAAATCTTGTCCTTTTTCAGGCCCTCGTTCATAGCATATTTGCTCATTTTTACACAGAAGTTTACCATGTCTGAGTATCTGCATTTGTAGCTACAGCCAGTTCAAGTACAAAATTAGAAACGGTAATTAGAGGACTAAGACTACAGAGGCAAACATTAATGATGCGTGAAGCAGACAGGTGGTGAAGAACTACAAAGAAAAACTCTACAAAGCACAGGAGTCTGTGGTCAAATTTATAGGACACAAATCCCCTCAAAAGGCCCCAAAGGTATCATTGTGCTGTTCAACATGATAACCCAAATTCACAAGGGAGATTAAGATAGTATTCGATAGCTTTCCGAAACTTTGGAGGTAAAGCTAAACACAAAAATTCTATCACAGGGGCGCCTGGGTGGCTCAGTCGTTAAGCGTCTGCCTTCGGCTCAGGTCACGGTCCCAGGGTCCTGGGATCGAGCCCCGCGTCGGGCTCCCTGCTCGGCGGGAAGCCTGCTTCTCCCTCTCCCACTCCCCCTGCTTGTGTTCCCTCTCTCTGTCAAATAAATAAATAAATAAGATCTTTAAAAAAAAAAAAATTCTATCACAGACGCCAGTATAGAACATGGTTGGCAAGTTTTGCTAAAAAGGGGAGACAAGAAATGGAAACGCAACTGGCATGGAAAATGGAGTCATGAATTTTTTTTTCTTTCGTTTTGTTTTTTGGAAGGGAGATGTAACAGCACGTTTTCAGGCTGTCGAGAATGAGCCAGGAAAGCGGTAAAAATTGATGATGCCTAGCGAGAAGGAGGAAACAGTGGATCGTGTCCTGAGTAAGGGAGCGGAGGTGATACCTGCAGCTCAGGGGGAGGGCCGACTCTCCGCAGGAGCAAAGAGGGCTCGTCTGCAACAAGGGCGGGGAGGTGGAGCATGTGAGGGTGGTCTGTGGGGAGAGGCAGTGGAGGGAATAGTGGGGCTCCTCTGAGCAGCATTAAGAGCCCCCCCAGTATTCAGGTCCTGTTATGAAATGGATCATGCGCTTTTTCTTGCCAAGTCTAGCCCTACGTGTGCAGGTCCAAGAGAAACAGAATTGGATAGAACTGAAGTTTCAGCTTTGCCATAAAAGTAAATGTAGAAGGGATACATTTTAAATGCTGCAAATCAGCAACAGCCAGATTCGTGAATCTCACCTGCTCTGTTTCAAGAGCTACTACTTACTCCTTCAATGAAGATTTCCAAATGCTTCCCAGGAATAGCCCGTCACTGAGCATGCAAAATAAACCAAGCAGCTCTTTCCCAGCAATGACAGATGAGCTAATCCTACACACTGCTTAAGGAGTTACCTTCTTCCAGAAAGAATTTGCATGGTAGCAGCTTGGTAGCCTTTGAGTAGATTAAGGTTGGAATTCATCTCAGTGATTCTGTAATTCTGGAAAGAACCCATTTAAAATATACTTTGAACTCCACAATGCTTGATTTAAATCTGTTTTTAAAAATATACACTCAATAGAATATGCCATTTTTTTAATGTGGATCTAACGATACAATTTCGACACAAGTAATACAGAAATAGTAAAACTCCTTTTAGGAACTTAGGGGCAGAATCATGGAACTTCATTTCTCAATAAATGAAATTAACCTGAATGCCCACTCCTCCTGCGTATAACAGAAAACTTAATGTGCCTCCAGGTAATCCAATCACTTCTGTTTTCTTCTTACTTTTTTCCCTTCAGTATCTTTTGGGTTAATATTTTGCCTGAGTCAAAGTTCTCCACCTCCAATGTCTCCTCTCCTCTCCAGAAGTGGGATCTATACTGGGCCATGTTTTTTGTGTCATCTAGCCTCCGGTGGGAGGGGCATCTGGTTTTTGGTCCTTTTGTCCACTGCTGGATCGTTCACACAGGAAACCACGCCACACATGCTTGGTACCTGGTTCTCCATTCCTGTCATCTCTGTTGTGGAGACATCTGCTCCCCCACACTCTTCCGCAGTTTGCCTCACATGGGTCAGTCTGCAGCTTCCTCTCCCCCCTTATGAGACCTCTCCTAGTGGGCTGGCTCATTCCCTCCTACTTCTCTCCCCTCTGGGGAGTGCCGTCAATTTCAGGACACCCTTCCATTCCACTCCAGGATTTCATAAAATAAGAGAGTGTAAAAAGGAGTGCTCAGGTCTTCATCCTTAAACACATCTCTGTTTTATTCTACGGTGGTTAAACTATGTGGTGGGGGTGAAGAAGGTCCACTGAAGTTTGTAATCTCTTTACTCACCAAGGGCATAATTTCCTACTACTTTTTGATCTTCCCTCCAGATTATTTGGTCCCAGCCCAGAGGAATGGAGGTTCTGTCCAATCCATTTCCTCCTTCTTCTGATGAATCTTTATATCTTTGGGAGGCAGGAAAATTACCTCACCATATTCAGTCAAGGTTCTACCAGAGAAAAAGATGCAATAGGATATGTATTTTTTTATTTTTATATATTTCTCATTCTATATATATATATATATACACATACATACATATGGTGATTTTTATGTTCATATTATTTTCATATATGCTCATATATATGTATGTGTATATGCATATACATGTATAGATTGGTAGATATAGATATATAGTAAGATTTATTTCAATGAATTGGCTTACTTGGTTGTGGGGTCTGTCTGGTCAAGTCTGAAATCCATCTGGCTAGAAACGCTTGGGAAGGAACTGACGCTGTAGTCCATAGAGACTTCCTCAGAGAAACCTCAATTTCTGCTCTTAAAGTCTTCAACTGATTAGATGAGGCCCACCCACATTATCAAGGGTAATTTCCTTTACTTAAAGTGATTGCAGATGTTAATCCCATTTACAAAATGCCTTCACAGTAATGCCTAGATTAGTACTGGAATGAAAAACTGGGTACTAGAGCCTCGCCAAGTTAACACAAACAACTAACCATCACATATGCATTCTCACTCTGTGGTTTATGTATAAATTTTATGTTCTAAGTTCTCCACACAAATCAGCCTGTGGAGCTTAAAGGAAAAGAAATATTCTCTCCTCAAAATTCTGGCTCTTGCAGGAACGCCCTTGGTGGCTCAGTCAGTTGAACATCTCACTCTTGGTCTCTGCTTGGGTCACAATATCAGGGTCATGGGATCAAGCCTCAAGACCAGCTCTGCACTCAGCACTGAGTCTGCTTGAGATTCTTTCTCTCCCTCTTCTGCCCCTCCTGCCATGATCTCTCTCTCTCTCTCTCTCTCTCTCTCAAATAAATAAAGTTTAAAAAAAAATTGGGGGCTCTTGCAATGGAAATCCAGGCTTTCAATAATAATGCTTCATCTAAAAGTTTATAAGTTAATTCCAGTAGTCACGTATTTCTTGGTTCTCAGCTATACTTGCCCACCTCATAAAACAATGATTATCACTGAAATAAGTGAAGAACCCATGCAACAAAAAAATTTCAGGAAAGAAAAAAACCTCAGTCATTATTTTCAAACTTTATCCCACCAAGTTCTAAGACCCCACAAAGAAGCCAAGATTTTTTTCTTTCTCCAAATTTTTGTTTAAATTCTAGTTAGTTAACATATAGTGCAATATTAGTTTCAGGTGTAGAATTTAGCAATTCATTACTTACATACAATGCCCAGTGCTCATCACAACAAGCCCTCCTTAATCCCCATTACCTGTTTAGTCCATCCTCCCTAAAATTCCCCACCTCTCCTTGGTAACCATCAGTTTGTTCTCTAGAGTTAAGAGTCTATTTCTTGGTTTGCCTCTCTTTTTTCCCCCCTATGTTCATTTGTTCTGTTTCTTAAATTCTACATGAGTGAAATCACATGGTATTTGTCTTTCTCTGACTGACTTATTTCACTTAGCATAATACTCTGTAGCTCCAGCCACGTTGTTGAAAATGGCAAGATTTCATTTTATATATATACCACCTTTTCTTTATCCATTCATCAATTGATGGACATTTGGACTCTTTCCATAATTTGGCTATTGTTGATAATGCTGCTATAAACACTGGGGTGCGTGTATCTCTTTGAATTAGTATTTTTGGTATTCTGGGGGTAAATACCTAGTGGTGCAATTGCTGGATCATATGTTGCTTCTATTTTTAACTTTTTGAGGAAACTCATACTGTTTTCCAGAGTAGCTACACCAGTTTGCATTCCCACCAACAGCGCAAGAGGCTTCCCCTTTCTCCACATCCTCACCAACACCTGTCATTTCCCGTGTTGTTAATTTTAGCTGTTCTGACAGGTGTGAGGTGATATCTCATTGTAGTTTTGAGCTGTATTTCCCTGATGATTAGTGATATTAAGCATCTTTTCATGTGTCTGTTGGCCATCTGAATAACCTCTTTGGAAAAATGTCTATTCATCTCTTCTGCCACTTTTTAATTGGATTATTTGGTTTTGGGGTGTTGAGTTTGATAAGTTCTTTATATATTTTGTATACTAACCCTTTATCAGATATGTCATTTGCAAATATCTTTTCCCATTCCTTTGGTTGCCTTTTAGTTTTTTTTTGATTGTTTGCTGTGCAGAAGTTTTTATCTTGATAAAGGCTGAATAGCTCATTTTTGCTTTTGTTTCTCTTGTCTCAGGAGACATATCTAGTAAGAAGTTGCTATGTAAGCCAAGATTTTTAAAAATCAGATCAAATTTAATGGAAAGATATGAAAGACATGAACTTAATAAAAATGTAACACATTTTGCTTTGTTTTTCTAGGTTCTTTTATCTTGGTTTTTATGGAAAGTTTTTTTTTATATATTATTTTAATTTTATTATGTTATGTTGGTTACCATACAATACATCATTGGTTTTGATGTGGTGATCCATGATCCATTGTTTTCATATAACACCCAGTGCTCCATGCAGGACGTGCCCTCCTTAATACCCATCACCGGGCTAACCAATCCCCCCTCCCCCTCCCCTCTAAACCCTGTTTGTTTCTCAGAGTCCATCGTCTCTCATGGTTCATCTCTCCCTCCAATTCCCCCCCCCCCATTTTTCCCTTCCTTCTCCTAATGTCCTCCATGTTATTCCTTATGTTCCACAAATAAGTGAAACCATATGATAATTGACTTTCTCTGCTTGACTTATTTCACTTAGCATAATCTCCTCCAGTCCCATCCATGTTGATGTAAAAGTTGGGTATTCATCCTTTCTGATGGCTGAGTAATATTCCATTGTATAGATGGACCACATCTTCTTTATCCATTCATCTGTTGAAGGGCATCTCGGCTCTTTCCACAGTTTGCCTATTGTGGACATTGCTGCTAGGAACATTGGGGTGCATATGGCCCTTCTTTTCACTACATCTGTGTCTTTGGGGTAAATACCCAGGAGTGAAATTGCTGGGTAGCTCTATTTTTAAATTTTTGAGGCACCTCCACTCTGTTTTCCAAAGTGGCTGTACCAACTTGCATTCCCACCAACAGTGTAAGAGGGTTCCCCTTTCTCCACAACCTCTCCAACATTTGTTGTTTCTTTCCCTGTCCATTTTGGCCATTCTAACTGGTGTAAGGTGGTATCTCAGTGTGGTTTTGATTTGGATTTCCTTGATGGCTAATGATGATGAACATTTTTTCATGTGTCTGTTAGCCATTTGTATGTCTTCTTCAGAGAAGTGTCTTTTCATATCTTCTGCCCACTTTTTGACTTGATTATTTGTTTTTTGGGTGTTGAGTTTGAGAAGTTCTTTATAAATCTTGGATACCAGCCCTTTATCTGTAGTGTCATTTGCAAATATCTTCTCCCATTCTGTGGGTTGCCTCTTTGTTTTGTTGACTGTTTCCTTTGCTGTGTGGAAGCTTTTTATCTTGATGAAGCCCAAAAGTTCATTTTTGCTTTTGTTTCACTAGCTTTTAGAGATGTATCTTGAAAGAAGTTGCTGTGGGCGATGTCAAAGAGGTTACTGCCTATGTTCTCTTCTAGGATTTTGATGGATTCCTGTCTCACATTGAGGTCTTTCATCCACTTTGAGTTTATCTTTGTGAATGGTGTTAGAGAATGGTCGAGTTTCATTCTTCTGCATGTGGCTGTCCAATTTTCCCAGCACCATATATTGAAGAGACTGTCTTTTTTCCATTGCATGTTTTTTCCTGCTTTGTCAAAGATTATTTGACCATAGAGTTGAGGGTCCATATATGGGTTCTCTATTCTGTTCCATTGGTCTATGTGTCTGTTTTTGTGCCAGTACCATGCTGTCTTGGTGATCACAGCTTTGTAATATAGCTTGAAATCGGGCAATGTGATGTCCCCAGCTTTGTTTTTCTTTTTCAACATTTCCTTGGCAATTCAGGGTCTTTTCTGATTCCATACAAATTTTAGGATTGTTTGTTCCAGCACTTTGAAAAATGTCATTGGAATTTTGATCGGGATGGCATTGAAGGTATAGATTGCTCTGGGTAGCATAGACATTTTAACAATGTTTATTCTTCTGATCCATGAGCATGGAATATTTTTCCATCTTTTTGTGTCTTCTTCAATTTCTTTCATGAGTGTTCTGTAGTTCCTAGAGTATAGATCCTTTACCTCTTTGGTTAGGTTTATTCCGAGCTATCTTATGGTTTTTGGTGCTATTGTAAATGGAATCGTTTCTTTAATTTCTCTTTCTACAGTTGCGTTGTTAGTGTATAAGAAAGCAACTGATTTCTGTGCATTGATTTTTTTTTTAAAAGATTTTATTTATTTGATAGAGAGAGACAGTGAGAGCAGGAACACAAGCAGGGGGAGTGGGAAAGGGAAAAGCAGGCCTCCCGCCAAGCAGGGAGCCCGATGTGGGACTCGATCCCGGGACCCCAGGCTCATGACCTGAGCCGAAGGCAGACGCTTAACGACTGAGCCACCCAGGCGCCCTGTGCATTGATTTTGTATCCTGCCACATTACTGAATCTGTATGAGTTCTAGTAATTTGGGGGTGGAGTCTTTTGGGTTTTCCACATAAAGTATCATGTCGTCTGAGAAAAGAGAGTTTGACTTCTTCTTTGCCAATTTGAATACCTTTTATTTCTTTTTGTTGTCTGATTGCTGTTGCTAAGACTTCTAGTACTATGTTGAACAATAGTGGCGAGAGTGGGCATCCTTGATGTGTTCCTGATCTTAAGGGAAAGGCTCTCAGCTTTTCCCCATTGAGGATGATATTCATTGTGGGTTTTTCATAGATGGATTTTATGAACTTAAGGAATGTTCCCTCTATCCCTATACTCTGGAGAGTTTTAATCAGGAAAGGATGTTGTATTTTGTCAAATGCTTTTTCTGCATCAATTGAAAGGACCATCTGGTTCTTCTCCCTCCTCTTATTAATGTGTTCTATCACATTGATTGATTTGCGAATGTTGAACCACCCTTGCATCCCGGGGATAAATCCCACTTGGTCGTGGTGGATGATCCTTTTAATGTATTGTTGGATCCTATTAGCTAGCATTTTGGTGAGGATTTTGGAATCCATATTCATCAGGGATATCGGTCTGAAATTCTCCTTTTTGATGGGGTCTTTGCCTGGTTTGGGGATTAAGATAATGCTGGCCTCATAGAATGAGTTTGATGTTTTCCTTCTGTTTCTATTTTTTGAAACAGCTTCAGTAGAATAGGTATTATTTCTTCTTTGAATGTTTGGTAGAATTCCCCAGGGAATCCATCAGGCCCTGGACTCTTGTTTTTTTTGGGAGGTTTTTGATCACTGCTTCAATCTCGTTACTGGTTATTGGCCTATTCAGGTTGTCAATTTCTTCCTGTTTCAGTCTTGGCAGCTTATAGGTTTCCAGGAAGGCCTCCATTTCATCCAGATTGTTCAGTTTATTGGCATATAGTTGTTGATAATAATTTCTAATAATTGTTTCTATTTCCTTGGTGTTAGTCATGATCTCTCCCCTTTCGTTCATAATTTTATTAATTTGGGTCCTTTCCCTTTTCTTTCGATAAGTCTGGCCTGTGGTTTATCGATATTAATTCTTTCAAAGAACCAACTTCTAGTTTCGCTGATCTGATCTACTGTGTTTCTGGTTTCTAATTCATTGATTTCTGCTCTAATTTTAATTATTTCTCTTCTAATGCATGGCTTAGGTGTCATTTGTTGCTTTTTCTCTAGTTCTTTAAGGTGTAGAGTTAGTTGGTGAATTCGGGATTTTTCTATTTTTTTTGAGTGAGACTTGGATGGCTATGTATTTCCCCGTTAGGACCACCTTTGCAGTATCCCATAGGTTTTGGACCGATGTGTTTTCGTTCTCATTGATTTCCATGAATTGTTTAAGTTCTTCTTTGATTTCTTGGTTGACCCAAACATTCTTGAGCAGAGTGGTCTTTAGCTTCTAAGTGTTTGAATTTCTGCCAAATTTTTTCTTGTGATTGAGTTCCAGTTTTAGAGCATTGTGGTCTGAGAATATGCAGGGAATAATTTCAATCTTTTGGTATCGGTTGAGACCTGATTTGTGACCCAGTATATGGTCTATTCTGGAGAAAGTTCCATGTGTGCTCAAGAAGAATGCGTATTCTGTTGTTTTAGGGTGGAATGTTCTGTAAATATCTATGAGGTCCATCTGGTCCAATGTATCATTCAAAGCTCTTGTTTCCTTGTTGATTTTCTGCTTAGATGATCTGTCCATTGCTGAGAGTGGAGTATTGAGGTCTCCTACAATTAACGTATTGTTATCAACAGGACTCTTTATTTGGGTTAACAGTTGGCTTATATAGATGGCTGCTCCCATGTTGGGGGCATAGATATTTACAATTGTTAGATCTTCTTGTTGGATAGACCCTTTAAGAATGATATAGTGTCCTTCTGTGTCTCTTATTACAGACTTTAGTTTAAAATCTAATTTGTCTGATATAAGAATTGCTACCCCACTTTCTTTTGAGGTCCGCTGGCATGGAAGATGGATCTCTATCCCTTCACTTTCATTCTGGATGTATCTTTAGGTTCAAAATGAGTCTCTTGTAGACAGCATATGGATGGGTCCTGTCCTTTTATCCAATCTGCAACCCTGTGCTGTTTTATGGGAGCGTTTAGGCCATTCACGTTGAGAGTGATTATTGAAAGATATGAATTAATTGTCTTCATGTTGCCTGTGAAGACGTTGTTTTTATAGATTGTCTCTGTAAATTTCTGTTGTAGATCACTCTTGGGGTCTTTCTCCTTTTATAGAACCCCCCTTAATATTTCTTGGAGGGCCAGCTTAGTGGTCACATATTCTTTCAACTTCTGCCAGTCGTGGAAGCTCTGCATCTCTCCATCCATTCTAAATGAAAGCCTTGCCAGATAAAGTATTCTTGGCTGCATGTTCTTCTCATTTAGTACCCTGAATATGTCTTGCCAGGCCTTTCTGGCTTGCCAGGTCTCTGTGGATAGGTCTGACGTTATTCTGATGTTCCTCCCTCTGTACATAAGGAATCTCTTCCCCCTAACTGCCCTTAAGATGGTTTCCTTGGTTCTAAGATTTGCAAGTTTTACTATTACATGCCAGGGTGTTGGCCTGTTTTCCTTGACCTTGGGAGGGGCCCTCTCTGCCTCTAGGATGCGAATGTTTGTTTCATTCCCCAGATTAGGGAAGTTCTCAGCTACGATTTGCTGAAATCCATCTTCTAGCCCTCTTTCTTTCTCCACTCCCTCCAGGATTCCAATGATTCTGACATTGGAATGCTTCATGGTGTCACTTATTTCTCTGATTGTATTTTTATGGATTCTGAGTTGTTTTTCCCTGGCCTCCTCTTTTCCCTTTTTATCTATTATATTGTCTTCCAGATCGCTTATTCTCTCTTCTGCCTCAGTTACCCTGGCTATTAGATTATCTAGATCAGATTGGATCTCACTGATAGCATTTTTAAGTTCTGCCAATTCACCTTTTATTTCTGCCCTTAGAGACCCTATGTTGCCATTAATTGATTTCTCCATTCTAACCATTGTCTTCATAATTGCTAGCCTGAATTCCTTCTCCGACATCTTGGTTATATCTGCATCCATTTGTAAATCTGCAGCATAAGTCATAATCTCTGAGTCTTTTCTGTTTTGGGGGCTCCTCCTCCTAGTCATTCTGTTGATGGGTGTTTGAGGGAATGTATAGAGTCCAAATTATTGACCAGAACCCAAGCAAGATGCACCTGTTTTCTTGGGACCTTAGGGTTGCTGGCCTCTTGTTTTCCCAGCCTGTCTTCCGCGGGAGGGGCCTGCCGCGCTGTTGCTCAGGCAACCCTGTTTGGGCGGAGTTGCCCTGCCCCCCTGTGGTGGGGGATGGGCTCAGCGGGAATCAGTTTTTGGGGCTTTTGTTCTCTGGCGGCTTTCCCTGGCAGCTTTCCGCGTCTTTTCCACGAGTCAGAGCAGAAGAGACCGTTCCCAACCCTCTGCCTCAGAGCAGAGAGATCACAGTCTGTTCTTCAGTGAGCTCTCCAGGCCACACCGTCTCTGTTTCTGTCCGCGCTGCTATAAACTGCAGCGGCCTGGGTTGTGCGCCCCTCCGCAGCGCTCCCAGTCCTGCCTCCAGGTCGGGGCCCATCTCTGCCCTTTGTGCTTCTAAAACTGCCAGCTGCTCCCAGTTAGCCCGCATGACCCCACCACTCTGGGTTTCCACCCTGGGGGCTGCAGTTCGCAGATGCGATTCCGCGGCTCCGGGTTTCCACCCCAGGGACTGCCCTAAAGTCCTTTCCCGACGCCACCAGTCTACCAGTCTGTGCCCCGTCCGCAGCGCGGGAGGCTGTCACTCACCAGCGGTGTAGGATCCCCACGGCCAGGCACCCTCCCGCTGCCGTTTATCCTCCAATATCTGCCAGCGGAATCACGGCTCTCAGCTTCGTACCTCAAAACCAACCACCTGCGATATTCCGTTTGTAGAGATCCAGATCTTCTTACATCTCAGGCTGGTTTCGTGGGTGCTCAGAGTGGTCTGGTAGATATCCAGCTCAATTCCAGGGACCAGTTGAAATAGGGTCCCCTATTCCTCCACCATCTTTCCCCCCTCCGTATGGGAAGTTATTTTTAACGGCATGTTCTCCTAGGTTAATGATATAGGGAGGATATGAGTGAAATAGGGCATGAACTATTAAGCTGGTGAGAATGAGTAGATAATGCTAATGAAAATTCAGTCCATCTCCAGTTAATTCAATTCACCACATATCATTCATTCTCATTCATTCATTTATGCATTCATTCATTCATAAGTATTGATTGCTATCTTATACTACCTAAGCACAGGAATATGACCATGATTTGAGACACAGTCTCTCTGCCCCCAGAATGCTGACAGAAGAGACATATGTGGACAACAACTACAACATAGTGCAAAAGGAGGCTCTTGAAATGGGATATGTACAGGATGCTAAGAAAACAGAGAAGAGGTATACAGTCCAGCCTAGAGAAGAAATAGAAGCTTTCAGAGGAAGGTGATATGTGAATCCTAAAGAAAGTATAGGATATTGGCAGGTAAATAAGGAAATCACACTGCCTATTTACTGCCATTTTGTCAGTAGGAAACAGCAATGTGCATGACACATTTGGAGACTGCAAACAGTCTGTCCTTGGGTCAGTTCTGTGTGAGACCTTAAGTCAGACTGGAATAGGGAGAGGCAACGATAAAGTCATAATTCTTTGTTGTTGTTGGAAGCATGGTTTGTTTGTTTTAGTGGGAGAATGGTATTTTATTTTTTATTCAAGTGTAATTAACATACAGTGTTATATTACTGTCAGGTGTACAATATAATGATTCAACAATTCTATATATTACTCAGTGCTCATCATGACAAGTGTAATTTTTTTTTTTTTTAGAAAGAGAACACATGTGTGGGGGGTGGGGAGAAAGGGCAGAGGGAGAGAGAAACCCAAGCAGCCTCCACGCCCAGCACAGAGCCTCAATCTCATGACCTCGAGATCATGACCTGAGCCGAAATCAAGAGTCACATGCTTAACTGACTGAGCCACCCAGGCGCCCCATGATAAGTGCGTTCTTAATCCTCTCCACCTAGAGAAAGGCATAATTCCTGGGAAACTAAGTTTAATTTATCCGGAGCAGTGTAAGTTATGAAAAAAATCCTAATAAAATATTTAAAATGAGAAACTGGGCTGAGGCAATATCACTAAGAGCTGTTGAGTACCTGGATTTTGTCAGGTCAAATGAACTTTCTTTTTGGCTATTTTTTCAACTTTATTGAGGTATAGACAATTGAATTTTTTTCAAGATTTTTTGTGTGTGTACAGAGTGCACACATCTCAAATGCTCAAATTTGACATCTAAACTGTCCTTTTAAATAATACCTCCTTTTTTTTTTAAGATTTTATTTATTTATTTGACAGAGAGGGAGACAGCGAGAGAGGGAACACAAGCAGGGGGAGTGGGAGAGGGAGAAGCAGGCTTCCCGCAGAGCAGGGAGCCTGATGTGGGGCTCGATCCCAGGACCCTGGGACCATGACCTGAGCCAAAGGCAGACGCTTAACCGACTAAGCCACCCAGGCGCCCCAAATAATACTTTCTTTTAAACATCTGTTTTGTTATTCATAGATTCATGGAACTAGTTCAAGAGGCCTGAAAATGTTTTGTGGCTGATTCTTTTACTTTTGGCAAAATATACTTAAATTATCTATCCAATTTTTCAGAACCTCCAGAGACCGTCTTAGTAACCCAATCCATTGTTTAATAATCCTTATAGCTAAGAAATTATTCTTTCTAACTACCATGAATGCCCTCCCTGGCATTAGTGGGCATAACAAGGTGCAGCCGCTTTCCCAATTGTCAAAACAACAGCAATCCAGAGACACAACAGCTGCTCTGGTCCCTTTGTTTGGTAATGTCCCTCTACTTCTAAAATCTCTTAAAATCTATTGGAAAGTCTCTACTAGAAGATGAGTAGCCACTGAGTATTAATTAATTGATTGCCTGTTCTGAAATTGAGCTCATGTGTTAGTAGTCTGTAGGCATGGAGTGCTTTCCCATTGATTCTTCAGCAATGCCAAGTCCTGGGTTTTTCAACCTGGGCACTACTGTCATTGGGACGGATAAATCTTTGTTTGAGGGAGCCTTCCTATGCATTGTGAGATGTTTACCAGCATCCCTGGACTCTACCTATTAGCAGCACCCCCCCCCCAGTCATGACAATAAAAAATGTCTCCAGACTTTACCATTTGATCCCTGGGGTACAAGGAAAACTCATTCCTATTTGAGACCCACTGACCTTATACTACCTTGTTTCAAAAGGTCTAAAGAGAGCTAACTACTATTACAAACGAGATTTTTTTTTTTTACAAACGAGATTTTTTTAATCTATAGCTAAGAAACCAAATTTTCACACATTTGAACTGCTTGTAAATAACCTCAGATTGTTTTTTTATTATTAAAGCAGTACTCGCTTTTAAAAAACAAGTCCAAATTTTCTTGAAGATATAAACTGCAGAGTAAAATCTCCCCTTTGTCCCGAAATTACTGGTCCCATTTCCCAAAGATGACCACTGTTGATGGTTTGTTGTGAATACATCAGCATTTTATAAACACAAGTATTTTATAGCCTTTATTTTATATAAATAAGATCAAACTATACAGACTATTGTTCAATGTACATATGTGAATATATAGTTCTGAAATTGCCCCATGTATCTAACAATCCTCTGCTGTGACTGATATTTTTGTTTTGTTTTTAAATATCTTAAATAGTGGGACACCTGGGTGGCTCAGTCAGTTAAGCGTCTGCCTTAGGCTCAGGTCATGATCCCGGAAACTTGGGATCAAGTCCCACACTGGGCTCCTTGCTCAGCGGGGAGCCTGCTTCTCCTTCTGCCTCCCACTCCCCCCTGTTTGTGCGCATGCGCGTGCTCTCTCTCCCTCTCTCTGACAAATAAATAAATCTTTAAAAAATATATCTTAAATAGTTATTGGCAGTCATCATTTAAGATAGAAATTATCTTTTAAAATAAATGGACTGGGGGCACCCGGGTGTCTCAGTCGATTAAGCATCTGCCTTCAGCTCAGGTCATGATCTCAAGGTCCTGGGATTGAGCCCCATGTCAGACTCCCTGCTCAGCGGGGAGTCTGCTTCTCCCTCTCACTCTCCCTTTCTCTCTTTCAAATAAATAAATAAAATCTTTAAAAAAATAAAATATTAAAATAAAATAAAAGGACTGAATGTAGGGAAAGTTTGTCTTTGTGTGTGCATGTGCATGCATATGTGTGCACGCGTGTGTGTTTATTTTACTTCCTAACAAGGTATTTAGTAAACTACCTCTATACTTTTGAGGCTGTAATTATCTAAGAAAATAGAATATTGCATATTTTCCAGAGGTCGTAAAAAGGATTTCAAATGTGGGAAATAAGTTATAGAATCCAATGACACTCTTACCTTAGTGCTTACACGAGTCATAGCTGAACAGAAACACAATAAACATTTTAATGAAATGTACCAATTACACTCACCTACTTTATTTTAAATTTAACTGAACAGAGAAGCCCTTAAGGCATTGACTTCAGAGCAACCATATTAAAATGTTCCATATTAACATTTAAGGTTGTTTCACAATAAGGGTTATAATTTCCTTGAGTTGGCATTTTCATGAGTTCCCTAGACACAATTGTAAGTGCTTGTGCATTTATGTCAAGGTCTGTCAAAAAGTAAAAGCTAAGTTTTATTCCATTGATGATAAACCGCTAGGAACTTTGCCTCCAAAAAATGTTTATTATTAAGACTTTAGTCCCAAGAGGGAAGAAAAGGGTTATTTTAGTAAGGTTTGTTTGTGCAGACTCACCTTGGTGCCAACTTTCCATCTCCAGTGACAAGAGTTGTTCTCCTCCTTGTATGGAAGGTGGAAGAAGACACCTTCACAAAGGGAAATTTTTGCCCTGCTTTCAGGCTGATGAGGGAGGGCAGAGAGCCCTCCCTATGTTTGTTTGTTTTTAACTGTCTTCAGTTTAAAATAATACTTTTTGGGGTTGCATAATATGATCCCCTTCAACTGCAAAATTCTCCGATAACCATCATGTACTGTCCCCTTACTCTATCATTCTGTTTCTGAACAATGAAGCCCTAAAGCTATTTGGTGATCAGAGAAAGGTATTCTTCTGTGCTGAGCGAGACAAAGGAGCTGTGGTAGCCCAGAGAGGAATTTTGGGGCCAAGCTGGGGTGAGGAGGTGTCCACGGAGGGAGCTGGTGTCTGGTACCATGTATCAGGTTTCTAACAGGGCAAGGAGAGTGCTCATATAGGAAAAATGCCCATTACCGGGACTCAGAACTGAATGGGGGTGAGGAGGGCAACCATGCAGGAAGAGGATCTGTCAAGATAATAACTATATTAAGGATATCAGAAAGCAGTTTCTCATTGTCAGAGAAGGGAGTTAGAGATATGTAAAGGGAAAAAACCAGACTGAATCTTCTGATGTTGGCTGGGAATTGGAATCCCCTCTACAAAATGCTTATTAATTACAAAAGCTAACTTTATAGTGGAGGAGTTTTGGAGACATCACCCTAACCAAGTGACCAAAGTGGTCATCATCAGTAATGGGACAAATCAAAATCTTGCATAACCTAACAGGCTGAAATGAACATCACTTCTGTGAATTTCTTGCCAAAGGTGCATAATCGAAATCTAATTTTGATGAAATATCATACAACCAAAATTTAGGGACATTCTACAAAATATTTAACTTGCAATCTTCAAAAGTGTTGAGGTCATAAAAGGTAAAGACAGACTAAGAAACTACGGATCAAAGGAAACTAAAGAAATGTGACAAACGCAAGGATTATGAACTAGATTCTTTTACTATGAAGGACTTTTGAGCAATATGTGAAACATGAATGGGTTCTGAGGTTGAAATGGTAGTAAGGCATCAGTGTTAATTTCTTATTTTGATTGTTCTAGCTTGGTTATGTAGGAGAATGTCCTTGCTTATAGAAAAAACACAACCAAAGTTTTTAGGTGTGATGGAGCATCTGATTGGGAACTTATTCTCAAATGATTTGGGGGAGGAATCATTCTTTATACTATATTTGAAACTTTAAGTTTGATACCACCTCAAAATAAAGTTATTTTTAAAATACCACTATTTAAGACTTTAAATATATCTTTGAATCATAATGTTATAAAAACGTGGAACTAATTTCATGGCACAATCATTGAAGAGCTGTATCTGCTTCTAAAGATAAACTTAAAAGATAGGACATAAGAGCATAATATCCATAAAAATAAGTTACTCCAGAAGAATTTTCAAAACTGCAGCATGAAAACACAGGCAGGTATGCCTACTTAAAACATCTTCGAACAGTAACTGTGGCTGAAGGCTGACAATTCATCAAAGAATTTTTCTGAAACCCTTGATTTTTATTTTTTTAAGTAAGCTGCACACCCAGTGTGGGGCTCGAACACATGAACCTGAGATCAAGAGTCTCATGCTCTACCGACTGACCCAGCCAGGCGCCCCTGAAACCCTTAAATTTTAAATTTTGTTCTTAAGAAATTAATAAAGATATCAAAAGTCAGTATCAACACAGATTAACCTTATTTTATGTACACTTGAAGTCTCTGAAATGTATGATGTTCTACCAGTGACATCCAGTGGTACACAAATCCTTTGACTTCATTTTAATCAGTTTGTTGAAAAATATTGATAATTTTAAAATAATTTCACAGGTGAAGGTACTATTTACAACATAGCTCATTATTACATAGATTTAACCATTTCCTTCAACAAATGATGTGCTCTGAAAAACTAAGTACAGTCAAAACCTGACATAGCTAGATTTCTTTATAAAAATGTCACTTGCCCTGTTATTAAATGTCCTGCTGCATCTTACAAAGAAAATAGCCACTTTTATTCTTTTCATGTCTTGATGACAGATTACAAATACATTTTTACAAAATAAATGCTATTGACAGTTCAAACTATTCTGATCTTATTTCTTATAATTGACAATATTCGAGAAAGTTCCAAACAGGTACAAACTTGATAAGGATAATAAGCAACAGAATTACATTTGGAGTCTCCAGTAATCTTTAAAGTTTATATAAATCTGAGGTTTTAAAGTGGCATAATTAACTTATATCCACACAAAAACCTGCATGTGGATGTTTATAGCAACTTTATTCATAATTGCCAAAATTTGGGTGCAACCAAGATGTCCTTCTGTGGGTACATTCAGACAATGGAATATTATTCAGTACTAAAAAGAAATTAGTTATTAAGCCATAAAAAGACATAGAGGACCCCTAAATGCATGTTACTAAGTGAAAGAAGCCCATCTGAAAAGGTCAGGAACTTTATTTCATTCAATGCCATTTGCACAAAATCTTGCACAAAGCCTCACACATAGGAGCTATCCAATCTGTGAGTGAGCAGGTGCATGTACTTTCCTGATGGTCTCTATGTCTTCTTCCTCTAGTACCAGACCAACCTTGATTCTGAGTGAGAACTCAATAAATTCCTGATTTTTAAAATGATTGGCTGAGAGGTTTTTGAAAGAGAAGAAAGGAACTGAGTTCAACTCTAAAGTACGGCAGACATTTCATAGAAAAAGAAGGATTGGTTGCGGGAGCAGGGGGGACGCCACCACCACCCCCACCAACCCTGCTCCCGCAACCAACCACAGGGGGATGGTTATCTGTGACGTTCCACGTGGGAAACAACATGAGAAAAGACAAAGAAAGGAGAATCCTGGCATCTTCTGGGAACATGGAAAAGAATGTCCCAATTGCATGGAGGTTCTTGGAAAAGAGTTGGCCTCAGGCTAGTGAGCAAGGTGGGGCTCCCATATAGAGAGCTGTACCTGCCAGAATGAGAGTACCTGTTTTAGGATACTGGGAGAAAACCACTTTTTGAAATGTTTTTATATTAACCTTCTCTCCTCATTCTTCATCAGTGGTTCCTGGGAGCGGGCAGGATGTCAAGTGTTCCCTCGGCTATTTCCCCTGCGGGAATATCACCAAGTGCCTGCCTCAGCTACTTCACTGCAACGGAGTGGACGACTGTGGCAACCAGGCAGATGAGGACAACTGCGGTGAGTGAAGCCCCTGCCCGTAGTCACCGCAGGACCCGGGGCGAATGCAGCGAAGGTGAAGTCGCTGAGACATCTCGTAAGGAGGAAAGGGGAAAGAGAAAACTAAGTTGAAATACAAGATAGATGTCACTCAGGGAAATCTTACATTTCTTTTATTAGCTTAAAGCATCCATTCTTTTCAATGTGTTAGTCTCACGGCCAACATTTCAGGAAAGTGGTGATTGTGCACATAGTTTTTTATCCCGCAAACCGGTCCAGTTAGCCTCTTACCGGCAGAAGCGTCTTACCGTCTTACCGTTCTGCCGGTAAGGGTGTAGAAACTGAGAATATGGGCTCTGGAGCCAGACTGCTGGGTTTGAACCCGGATACAACGATAACCAATGATGTAGTCTTGTGAATGTGTTTTAGCCTCTCTTTGCTTCCTTTTTCTCATGTTAGGAAAGGGTTTGGAAATTGACCCTTTGAATTTGGGAAGATTATATGTAAGAGATTAGAAGAAAGAGGCATACAGCAGGTGCTAGTTAAGTGTTAACAGCTATTGCCCTTTCTTATCTTTTGCTGACTACAGTTCTGAAGGACAAATGAGACCTCCTAGAAAAGAACAAACAATTAAGTCCAGCCTACCTATTACTTAACGAACAATCATTATTTATAATCTTATAAAGCCAACAAGTAGGGCTTCCGGCCAGCTAGAATATCTGGAAAACTTGGCTTTCAGTTAGAATTTTGTTCAAATTTCTGAAGCCTCAAAAACACAAATGTATAAAAGAACTTCAGTGGGCTGGATTTGACTCACTAGGAAAATGAGCTTTGGTTAATAATGTAAATATAATAAGATTTCTCACTCATGGAGAAACAAGGTACTATTTTTGGAGGACAAAAACATGCATGACAATTTGAAGTGCTGCCTAAATAATACACTGAGGAGGACTTGATGTCTTCACTCCCTAAAGTATTAGAGACTTTTTAAGGCACCACTTTGAAGGAGTTAACACTTCAGTGTTTGGAACATTGTCTCTAGGTGGTGGAGGTTAACTCAAAACACACTTTCTAAACTGGTGAGCTTAAGCTAAAATTGCCTTTGATTTGGATGGCTATACATATGTGTTTTCTTCTTTTAAAATATTTTTTAAATATATATAAATATATATGTGAATATAATATATAAATACATATTAGATATAAGTATATATAAATATAAATTTTTATATGTAATATAAAAATATATATTCTATCTCGTTAAAATACCTGAATACTGAACAAATTTTAAAAAAAAGAAGAAGAAAAGAAAACAGTGTTCTGCCCACTGCCAGCCACTCTCAAGTTGCAAGCAGTTCAGATAGAGGGAGTGGCTTCAGGGCTTCCCACCAATGGAAATGTTGGTCAGAAGCAGGAAAAAACTTGGTGGGACAGGAAATTTGCCACCAAAAGTAGTTTCTCAGCGAAAAAAAAAGCTTGGGAGCTCCTGCTTGAGTGCTAAATTTAAAGAAACCAAGTAACAAAAGTAACAATCCTCACCGTGATAATACTTAGTTACTCAAGTTTCTCAGGATTTACCATCCAGCAAATTCAGATGGAGGTACTATGACATTAGAGTGTGGAGATCAGGCTCGGGAGATCTGGACTTCAGTTCTGGCTATGAAGAGGGTAAAAATGGCTGTTTTCTGCTCTGTGAAATGAGAATAATAAAAGTATCTGTGACCACCCAGTCTTCAAAAGATTCAGTGAGATCCTGTATCTAAGATGCTCAGCCCAGTACTTGACACGTAATTAGCATTCAGTAAATGTTAACTTGTGTATCAGCGAGCTGTTATTATTACAAACTTAGTGACATAAGAAGTAATCATCTATTTCGCTGGCCATTCGGTGGGTCAACAACTCAGCTCAGTTGGACTTTCTCAGGCATCTGCGGATCTGTGGATCAGCTTTGTCGTCATGCCTGGGATAACTAGAGTGACTCAGCTCCAGAGTGATCCTCCCACAGGTTAAGCCAAGCTTGTTCTCACAGTAGAGACATGGCACCCCGGAGTGAACTGGAAGCGTACAAGGCCTCTTGACTCCTAGGCTCAAAAATGGCGCACTCGCCCCATGTCCTTGCCAAAGCGAGTCACAAGGTCGGCCCTGTTTCAAGGGGTCAAATGGACCCCTACCCCTGCTAAGAGGGGCTGCAAAGGCACACTGCCAGGGGCTTGGGCAGAGGGAGGGCAGTGACTGCAACCTCTTCTGCAAATCTACCACAGGTGCTATTATCATTGCTTTTCCCACAAGCATTGGTATTAACTCTCAGTGACTCAGAGTCCCCACCTGGTGACTTTAGGAAGTCCTGTTAGTTAAACAATTTAAATATCTCTAGGAACAACCATGGTTTGTCTATTTACTTATTGAAACAGCATATTTGAAGGAATTATATTTTTCCATATGCTTGCTTTTGTAGTTATATGTTTATACAAGTAGATGTGTGTGTGCGTGTGTGTGGGCTGGTGGATGCGCGTGTATCCTATTGATTATGGGATAGTCAGGAGGTGGGTAAGTTTTCCCACATCTCCTGAAAATGTAATTATAGTTTATTTGGGGGGGGGAAGGTAAACTGTGTAGATTTGTATATTTGTACCTTAATTATGTTAGTTATCCTTAATTAAGTTATTATCTTGGTGAATTTTAATAGAGAGAATATAACAGAGAAAATATTAAGGCCTATTTCTTTATACTTAGAATTTGAGTTCTGGTGACAAGCATGGGCTTAACTCTTGTGAAAACAAACCAATCGGAATAAAAATCAGGTTAGAGATGTATCCACCCATCATGGTTTCTTCTTTTTCCACCTCTTTGACTTTTTCTCCCTCCCAGTCTTTATTCAACTCTCTGTGGATATGAGGGCCATTCTCTCTCCTTCCATCTTATCGTTTCCATGTGTCTCCCCACTTCCATTCTGCCCCCGTAACTGTCCCCATCCCTTTTTTCACTCTCTCTCAACTTCCCTTTCATGCTTGTCTTTTCCTCTATTCTTTTCTCTCTCAAACCAAGTCCATCACAATATTCATAAATTAGACTTTAATTATCATTTCTCTCACCTCATTAAGTTTATAAACTGGTTGTTAAAAAGATTTTAATATCTTTACCTCCAAAGAAAAAAAACCCAAGCAGTTGCTTTTAATTTCCATGTGGCACTCAATAGATACCCGCTACCCCTACTGCACCCTTGGGCTTTGTATCCCAGAATAGTGGCTTGTATTTTATTGTAAGTAGACTCGGAGGTTCAAGTAAATCTTGGAGGGGCGTGCACCTGGGTGGCTCAGTCGTTAAGCATCTGCCTTCGGCTCAGGTCATGATCCCAGGGTCCTGGGATCGAGGCCCGCGTCGGACTCCCTGCTCAGCGGGAAGTCTGCTTCTCCCTCTCCCACTCCCCCTGCTTGTGTTCCCTCTCTTGCTGTGTCTCTCTCTGTCAAATAAATAATAAAATCTTAAAAAAAAAAAAAGAAAGAAAGAAAATCTTCAGGGGGTTCTGTGAATTCCCTGGAAACTATAAAATGCTGTGTATTTGTGCACATGTAGACTTTCAATAAAAACAGTGTCCATATCATCAAACCTTTGCAAAAGGTTTTATAGCTTTTAAAAGGCAAAAAAGATTCCTAATCCCTGTCATTGACTAAAACAGAAATCTCCTAAAAAACTATTTAATCCTGAGTTGGAATCAATTTCCCCTAATTAGCACTCCGAATTCACTCATGTAAAATTATTATATTGTCAATAGTTTACAAAACCAATCACAACAGTAACGACTTTTCCTTATCTTCTTTGATTTCTCTTTAAATAGAAACAGAATTGTTGGAAGATTCCTCAACCAGGCATCAGAAAGTTCAGGCTCAGATCCTAGAAGTGCCTCTTTCTATCTGTTGTTACCTGCCTGGGCAAATCATTTTTGACTCAGTCCCATTTTCCTTATTTGTGAGATTGGAATGATAAATTTGTTGTGAGAATTAAGTGAATTACATATATCTATAGTATGGTATGGTATCTATAAATAGAAATAGATAGATAAATGATAGATAGATAGACAGATAGATAGATAGATAGATGAAAAATAGATAGATCAGGGAATCAATCTGTGCAGATCAGATTATTGACCCCTATATTCAGTAGTTACTCTGGAGTTTACATCTTTTTAATTTGATCCCAGGAATTGTTTATATTTGATTGGACTTCAAAACAGGGAAATCCTGGTCTGTATGTACAAAGGGAAGTGTGAAGCAAGTTGAGTCAAAATAGTATAAGCAATCTGTTCTGAAAGGTTTGTTTTGTTTTGTTTTGTTTTTTAAGATTTTATGTATTTATTTGACAGAGAGAGAGAGAGAGAGACAGTGAGAGAGGGAACACAAGCAGGGGGAGCGGGAGAGGGAGAAGCAGGCTTGTTGCTGAGCAGGGAGCCCGATGTGGGGCTCAATCCCAGAAATCTGGGATCATGACCTGAGCTCAAGGCAGACACTTAACGACTGAACCACCCAGGCCCCCCCTCTTCTGAAAGTTTTGCTAATTTGTTGTCTTAAGGACCTCTGACATGAGCAGCGAATTCATTCATTAAAATAAAATATTCAGATCACAGATGAAATAACTCAAGTTCTAGCTATAGATGTATATAAAGACCTTAAATCTTGGCATATGAAAATGAACAGCATTTTGTTTAATCAAAAATACTAATTATTAAAAATACAAGTGACATCTGAAAAGCAATTAATATTAAAATGTTTTTATTAGACCAAAAAGAGTATGCTATTTTAAAACCTCCTTTATTCACCATTGCCAACATTTGAAAACCCTCAAATCCAGTTTTGGAAATATGGGTGAAATCATAATCTCTTCTTATGAAAACATGTCTATGTAACAAATACTATGTTAAACTATTACTGGTCTTATGTCAGAAATATATCTCTCAGGTGCCTGGGTGGCTCAGATGTTTAAGCGTCTGCCTTCGGCTCAGGTCATGATCCCAGGGTCCTGGGATCGAGTCCCGTATCGGGCTCCCTGCTCAGCAGGGAGCCTGCTTCTCCCTCTGCCTCTCTCTCTCTCTCTCTGCCTCTTATGAACAAATAAATAAAATCTTTAAGAAAAGAAAAGAAATATATCTCTCCTAAAATTCATCTAGACCAGCGAATCTCCCAGTGTAGTTCTGGACCAAACCCTTCAGCATTAGCCACGAAGTTGTTAAGAATGCAAGTTCTCAGGCCCCGGACCAGCCCAGTTGAATCTGAAACTCAGCCAGTGGCTCAACGATGTTTCTGCAAGCTCTTCAAGTCATTCTGATGCACACTACATTTTGAGAACCACTGACCTACACCCAAGTGAGCAGAAAATAAGGAATACATGTGAAATAGTAGCATCAGTAGAAATAAACTAGAATCAAGTGTTCCATATGGTACGCCAGCATGCTCACTTGCTAACAAACTCCATTATAATTATAATCAAATGTGTTTGTTTCCGTAAGAAACCCTGACACTGCAATGGTTGCAGTCATCTATCTAGAAATATATTAAAAAAAAATTGAACTCTGGTCAAAACCTCAACCATGGTCAGCTGACATGCTGTTGCTGTCCATGGGTGAGTAGGCTGGGACATCTCAGGAAGGATAACAGAATTTTACCACCAACTTCCCTGAATGAATATCGTGATGGACTTGGTTTGAAAGAGAAAAGAATAGAGGAAAAGACAAGCATGAAAGGGAAGTTGAGAGGGCCCGGGTGATAAAAATGATGAAATGCAGTTATTTCTCTTGCATCTTATTACTGAATTCCCTTCACCAGCTATGGGTTTTTTTTTTTTTTCCTTCTTCTCATTTTACAGTATCTGGATAATTTGTGTTCCCCTGGCTGTTCATTTTTAAGATATTCAAGTTTATATTCTGTTTAATGCTAATTAAATTAAGTCAGAAAGTTGGTTCTTTTCAAAATATGTAAACCTCATGCATATTTGAATAAGCAGCATTAAATATATTTATAATCACATAAAATACAGTATCTTAACATATAAATTAAAGAAAAGCCCACAGCTAAAAATCAATTTGAGAGGGATCATTTACAACTTAACAGTATATTGCCAAATAAAAATTTTTTTGTAATGGAAGGGGGCTACTTTTCCTTAATTAGAATTTTTAAGATACATCCAAAAAAAATACCTCCAAGCTATTTAACATTGACACCAATAATAATTGTTAAAGTGGAAAAGTAAGTCAAATCAAAATAGTAGTAATAAAATTTAGCAGAGTCACCAAAAAAATGAAACACCATTAAATAAATTAAACTGATTCTGCATGTATTGAACTGGAATATGAACTAAATATATTTGGAAAAAAAATACAACCTTTGTATTATCACAGGCATTTTAAAGAAGCACTCTGATTTGGCTATTGAATTCCCAGTTTTCTTTTAAAAAATAATTTCTCGATAATGGGATAGTTTACTGAATATAAAAATAAAATAAAATGTCTCAGTATAAAAAATATAACACATCTACTCACTGAATATTTTTCATGGACACAATGAAAACAAAAACAATAGATTTAAAGTTTTCCACTGCATGCACAAAAATCCCTTTCTTCCTAAAATATTTGGGCAATACAGAATTTATAGACATATATAGACATACATTTGTCAAAATCAATTGCACCATTTTTATAACTTTGATCCTTACTGATAAACTTCAATATGAAAATGAACAAAAACATATGTTTTTGCCATGTATCACTAACCCATTTTTCCTCTCAGAACTGTCACAGATGCAATCAAAAAGGCTAGAGCCCCCCCAAAAAAGGAAAAAAAAAAAGTCTTCAGGAATCATTAGAGCAGTATTTGTTGCAAGAATGACAAACCAAAAAAAGTGGGACCTTTTGCTTTTTTGGCTAAAACTCTCAGATACTTGGGAGAATACATCTGGGTAAATACTGAGGGAATTGGATTACAAAAAGGTGAGGGCCTTCACTGAGAAATCATTTACGTCCATTTTAAACTGAGTGCTAACTCAGTAGTAAAAATGAAATATTAAAGTAGAATCAAATTCTCAGATCCTATGGCATTTATTCACTACCTCTAGATTCTTATTTAAAAAGAACTCTGCATTTCCAGATTAGAAATTTGCTAGCATTCTTTCTTTTGTATTATAAGCAGATGGTCATACAAAGAGGGCTCCCCGTCAAAGTCACATCAACCCACCTCATCCCCCTATTGGAGCCAAGTTGAATTACTCTACCATGAAGACCCGAGCTCTGATCTCTCAGGTGCCTGGGTGCCTCTACAGAGTCCCTCTGTAGACTCTTTCTTTGAACATTCCTCACTTTAGCAGAGGAAAAGGATGTCTACAGGAAAAAGGATGAAGACATTTGTTATTCTGTTTCCATGTTAGTATTTCTATAATCCACAGGGGAAAGAGCAATCTCTTCTAATACATTTTGAGTGGCACAGTAGGCTAGTATCTGCTAAAAATTTATGTCCACCTACAACCTCAGAATGTGACCTTATTTGGAAATAAGGTCTTTGCAGATGTAATGAAGGTAAGGAGTTTCTGGTTTCCCCCAGATTCTGCTGCCTAGGGAAAAGGGAAGGCAAGAAGACGCTTCCATTCTCTCCTTCTCTGGTCCAGGTATCTTGTGCAGAGGAGGAACAGCAAAGCCCGCCCTCCTTTTTTGTTTTTCCAAATCTCAATGCTCAAATATAGGCCTTTGAAAATCAAATGCTAAGAATTTGACTCCTTTTGTTATCTGTAAGCTTCTGCTTATCCTTTCCCCAAGGCAATGAAAGTGGGAAAATTTAGCTGCCTGCTGTAGGAAAAAGGACAGAGAATGCAAAAAAATTCAAGGGAAGAAAAACTTTGCTCATACCCCAAAATATTTTCCTGTCACTGGCTTGACACTTCCTAACTTATGAGAATTAGATACACAGTATTTATTTACGAGTGTGAAGGTGATGATATATATTTTTAAATTTTAAAAAGATGTTAAGAATGTTTGAAGTGTATTCAAGGACTCCTTTAATTTGTAACTGAGCCTGAATTGAAAATTCTGGAACATCAAATATCCCTTCATTTCCTAAATACAGCTTTTTATCCAGTTGTCAGAATGATGGCAATGCCAGGCAGTTTGATGTAGAACTTAGCTCTTCTCACTTTAGAATATTCCATTTAAAGTTGGTGGCTTACCTTTTTTTTTAAAAAAGATTTTATTTATTTATTCATGAGAGATAGAGAGAGAGAGAGAGGCACAGGGAGAAGCAGGCTTCCCATGGAGCAGGGAGCCCGATGCGGAACTCAATCCCAGGACCCTGGAATCATGACCTGAGCCGAAGGCAGACGCTTAACCATCTGAGCCACCCAGGCGCCCGGTGACTTACCTTTTTTAAGGTTAAAAATGCAAGAGGAAAAGTGACATGGGTCATGAGTATGTATTAATACACAAACATGCATTGTATGCTCAAAAATACGTGGTTTTCGATCTCTTATTCTCAAAATAGCACTGGCACTACCTAGGTAGCTGAACCCTTGACTTTTCTATACAGACAAACCTCAGTTTATTTTTTTAAGCTTTTATTTAAATTCCAGTTAGTTAAAATACAGTGTAGTATGGATTCAACACCTGTGATTCAACGCTTCCATACAACACCTGGTGCTCATCGCGACAAGTGCCCTCCTGAATCCCCATCACCTATTTCACCCCTCCCCCCACCCACCTCCTGTCTGGTGATCATCAGTTTGTTCTCTACAGTCAAGAGTCTGTTTCTTGGTTTGCCCCTCTCTTTTTTTTTCCCCTTTGCTCGACAAACCTCAATTTCTTTTTTTTTTTTTTAAGATTTTATTTATTTGTCAGAGAAAGAGAGAGAGAGAGCACAAGCAGGGGGAGTTGCAGGCAGAGGGAGAAGCAGATTCCCTGCCGAGCAAGGAGCCCGATGCGGACTCAATCCCAGGACCCTGGGATCATGACCTGAGCCGATGGCAGATGCTTAACCGACTGAGCCCACCCGGGCATCCTGACAAACCTCAATTTAACCTCACTGTTTATCCAACAATGCTTAACAATGTTTGGGTCAATTTCACCAAGGCTTCCATCTCAGAGCACTTCCTACTAGATAGGCCACAAAGGACAGTTTCTTTAATGGCCTTAATTTCCTTTAAAATAGGCCCAAGATAACATCACACACCTTAATTTCTTCAGAGTTGCCTCCATAGGTATTAAGAGCCTACAAAGAGGCTACCGCATTCTTTCCAGCAAACTACTATTGTCACATAGTTAGCTGGGAGAATTGTTCTGCCTGACCAGCCAGCGTCCAAAGGTTGATTCTAATGGCCCCGGGCTCCTCTACTTTGGGGATCATTACTTTCTGAGAAAAAGATTCTCCATATATCCCAAGAATGGGTGCTGAGAATTGACTAAAGGTCTAAGAATCAGGAATGCCCCACTTTACCTAAATCCAAACTTTATAAATTATTCATTCATTAGTCAATAAGCAGGTATGCTCTGTAACCCATAGGACATATGCCTTCGTTTGAATAAAAGAGGAGACCATTCAGTGCAGCATCCTTATATCCTCCTTTGTTCTGGCCTCCTCTCAGAGACTCAAGTCCCTTAACTTTTGATTATTCAAAATCCAAATATCAAAAGTACCCAGGAGTGGCTCCTGCAAATCCGTGGGAACTTTTGGGAAGCCAGGTCTCAGAACCAGCTGCAGCATTGTCCCCAAGGCTGGTGAGAGGCGCTGGAGTTCGGAGCTCCACCCCCTGAAATGCTGATCTTGTAGGTGGTACAGGAGCCCAGAAATCTGCGTTTAACAAACACAGCAGATGAGTACCATACTTGTTAACATTTTTTTTTTAAGATTTTATTTATTTATTTGACAGAGAGAGACACAGCAAGAGAGAGAGCACAAGCAGGGGGAGTGGGAGAGGGAGAAGCAGGATTCCCGCCGAGCAAGGAGGCCCACACGGGGCTCGATCCCAGGACCCTGGGATCATGACCTGAGCCGAAGGCAGACGCTTAACGACTGAGCCACCCAGGCACCCCACACTCATTAACATTTTGGAATGATTCACTTTCCGATGCACAGACAATTTTATTGCCGTATTCAGAACACCTAGAAAGTGATTAATCAGTCCACAGCAGCAGTTTTCAAACTTGAGCAGGCTTGTTAAAACCTAGATGGCTCGGCCCCATCTCCGGTTTCAGATTCAGTGCCTCTGGAGTGTGGCTCAAGAATATGCTTTTCTTCCAAGTCCCCAAGTGATGCTGATGCTGCTGGTCCTGGATCTACGTACGTTTTGAAAACCAGTGATCTAGGCATACTCTTTCTTATGCAAATGCAAAAGCAAACACTTTCCAAAACGTATGGCGTCTTTAACAAGAATTCAACAAAATTCAAGATATTTCTTTAATGCCTTTCTCCTTTCCTCCTGCCAGCATGCATTATTAATCCTAAGCGGAGATATAGGATGCAGCATTTCCAAACATATTTCACCACAGAGCTCTCTTCTCATGGAGAAACCCAGGAAACTATTTGAGGAAAGCGTGATATAGCACCATAGCAAATTAGTGCATTCAAGAAACTTGGACCTGGGGTGTGCCTGGCTGGCTCAGTCAGTGGGGCATGTGACTCTTGATCTCAGGGTCGTGAGTTCAAGCCCCACGTTGGCTATGGAGTCTACCTAAAATAAATAAAAACATATTTAAAAAAAAGAAGAAAGCAAAGAAACTTGGACCTTTCCCATTCACATCCAGACCTCATCCCTTGATCCTCCACCCCTGCCCCGCACCCCACACGAATGCCAGGAGAATCTGAGAACATGGGTGGGAGAGGTACCTTGTCCAGAATTCTAATTGATGTGTAATTCACTTTTCCATAAAACTAAATTATAACAAATACTTGGTGCAAGTGAAATAATGTTTTAGTATTTCCTATACCACATTTTAAATATGCTAAAAAGTACTCTGTAGTCACTGAAGTATATAAAAAATACTTACGTTTATAAGATTATTTCCTACTATACTCTCATAAGGAGATAAAATACACATATAAATAAGCATAGTATGAAGCAGATTACAGTAAGTGTAATAAGAAAGATATAAGCAACGTGCCCTTAAATGAGGGACCACTTGCATTAGTCTTATTTAAGTGCTTGGACTACTCGTTATTAATAGTCAGCAACTTTGCTGAAGGAAAAGAAATATGCTTCCTCTGATTGACAGGATTTTTCTGTTACGAAATCTAGCTGTGTTCCACTGCATGTGGGAAGGGCTCTAGCTGACTGTGGTGAATTTCCTAATGCAGTTCTCCCAAACTTTGCTCTAAGACTCAGCTGGGACACCTATGAAAAATATAGATCCCTAGACCCCCTACTGACCACGTAAATCAGAATGTCCAGTAGAAGATCCTGGAAAACTGTGTTTTCGGTAAGTGCCCCAGTTCCCAAATTTTACTGTAGAAGAAGAGACTGGGTTTTCTCTGAAGTGTGTTTGAGGATAGAGCCTCATTCATTCATTCATTCATTCATTCACTCAGCGAATATCTACTGAGCCCATGCAGCATGCACACCAGATTTTTCTTGGTCTGTGTCATCAATTTTTATCCACACTGTGTTAGCTAACAAATATTCAACTGAATAAATTGATCAAATTGGCTTTATTTAATGATTCATGAATTGAGCAGCATCCAAGCTAACAGGTAGAAAGAAGCTCTGTTGAGCCATAGAAAAGGAAAGGTTTCTAGGGGCACCTGGGTGGCTCAGTAGGTTAAGCGTCTGCCTTCGGCTCAGGTCATGATCCCAGAGTCCTGGGATCGAGTCCCGAATTGGGCTCCCTGTTCAGGGGAGAGTCTGCTTCTCCCTCTCCCTCTGCCCCTCTCCTCTGCTCATGTTCTCTCTCTCTCAAATAAATAAATAAAATCTTTAAAAAAAAAAGAAAGAAAAGTTTTCTAAAGGCAGAGAGGGAACCAAAAAAAAGAAATTATTAACAAAGAATGCATTGTTTTAGGCAAGGTTGCCCTCCTAAGAGAAACCGAAGGGGGTTATCAGCAGATTACCTCCTAGTGCTGACCGAGAAATTTCAGGTTGGCTGGTTAAAGGTCACATTCCTGGGGAGTTAAGACTGCAGTTAAGTTAGGTATTAAGTCTCGGTTTGCTGATGTGGGGATTAGCACCAGTGACACCATTTGGGGCCTGCTGTCTCCTTTTTAACACTAGCATCATTACATCATTTTTTAGCTAGAAAAATCACTTTTTTAGTAAACATATATATCTGTCATCAATGCTGCTCATGCAGCAATACTGACACATAGGAACCCATAGTCCCTACCACAGTGTTATTTAAGAACAGCACTCATTACACTACCTCGGGATACCTCAAGAGAAATCGGAGAATCAAACTTCAGTGGGATCATTACTCAAGTATGAAAAACCATTCTGCTCACTGCCCCAGACGTCCTTAAAAATGAAGGAATTAAAATATAGAAACACATATACCAAAAGCTGTTTTCTTAAAAATGCTAAGTTTCCAACTTTGCAATTTTGGCTACAATTTTTATGTTCTATGTTCCTGCCTTCTGGTGGGAGGAAGTAATGGGTGGGAAGAAGCAAATGCTTTGGGAAGACAGAAGGGAAGGTAAAAGCTAATTACTAAAAAGCTTGTGTGTTTGAAGATGTTGCTGTTGAAAAAGAGATCTCCCCGGAAAAGGTATGTTCTATCTTGGGGAAGTATAAGCAGGTTTGTCCCGTTTCTTTCTGCGTTCTAAAATTCCCCACATCTATCCTGATATCACCTCTTTTTCTCCTCTTTTCTCTCTCTCTTTTTTTTATGTGTGTGTGTTGTGTTGAGGTACAATAAGGTAGGAAGGGAGAGAAAAGGAATAGATTAAGAAAAAGAAAAGAGGGGCTCCTGGGTGGCTCAGTCAGTTAAATGCCCAACTCTCGGTTTCAGTTCAGGTCATGATCTCAGGGTCCTGGGATTGAGCCCTGCCTAGGGCTCCGTGCTCAGAGGGCAGTCTGCTTGAGGTTCTCTCTTCCTCTCCCTGCCCTTCTCCGCCCCCACCCCCCGACTCCCGCTTGCTCTCTCTCTCTAAAATAAATAAATAAATCTTTTTTCCCCGAGATTTTATTTATTTATTTGAAAGAAAGAGAGAGAGTGAGCAGGAGAGAGAACACAAGCAGGGGGAGTGGGAGAGGGAGAAGCAGGATCCCCACTGAGCAGGGAGCCCGATGCAGGGCTTGATCCCAGGACCCTGGGATCATGACCTGAGCTGAAGGCAGATGCTTAACCACTGAGCCACCCAGGCACCCCAAATAAATAAATCTTTAAAAAAAGAAAAAGAAAAGAGAAGCAGCATAAATAACTACACTGTATGAATTTGTTGGACCTAAATGTTGCAACCAAGGCCATATACAGTGAACCCCTTAAATTAGAGAGCAATGGTGAGGGACAAAGGATTAGCACAAGGCCCCAAACCCGTGATTTTAAGCACTGCACTGTAAGTTAATGGTAAAAATGCAGCACATTGAAATAGTTCATTTGTAAAAGTTAAGTTCAATACAGGGCCTGCTAAGAACCAGAGTGAAGGAAAATCAACATCTACTGGCACTGACCCAACCCCTTAATCTCATAAATTTCCTAGCAGCTGTGAAACACTAACCACAGCAACAGCCCTGTGTTCTGGAATGCTGTCACCTCACCTGATTTCCATTGCTGTTTTCTGAGGTCTGGGTGGATGTCTCAGAACATGAACATGAACATAGGGTGTGTACATTCCCCTCGTACAAAGCCAACAAGGCGCTGGCAGCCTGCAAGGAGAAATTCTTCAGACATTTGCAAACCACTTCCTCCCTTGCTCTGTAGATACACAACAAACTTGCTTATAAAAATAATTAATGCCTCAACATAGCCAGAGCCAAATGACTTATCTTACTTGTTTTATTTATAACATTTATAAATATATAAACAATCATAACATAAATATGAAAATTAATTTGTTTTTTAAATTAATTTTTAGTAATATTTTAATGATTTATTCCATAAGTAACAAAGCAATGAATGTAAATTTCAGTTAATAACTACTTCTGGTTGTTATTTTAATGAATTTTTGTATAGCTCACGCAATTCTGATGTAAGAGCCTCAATAATGGAAATGAAACAGACAACAGAAAAATAGGTAGTAAACAGTAATAACTAGATATTTAAAGCCAACATCACGCAAAAGTTGGAATTCTGTAGGTAGACTATCAACTGATAAATCATGTATTTGACTTAGAATGTGCAAATAATTCTATTATTTTAACTCTTTAGTAATTTTTAGTAATCTGTTTCACTTAAACTTCTTAGAAGCAGTTTTTCCACCTGTAAATGGAGATGACAATAATGATCAGATAGAGTTATGTGGACAAAATAAAGTACCTATTACAGTGTAGTAGGTATTTGCTAAGTATAAGTTTTCTCAGTGCTAAGTGCTAATATTCAATTTCTCTGCTAAAATGGGGGAATCGAGGGACGCCTGGGTGGCTCAGTCGTTAAGCGTCTGCCTTCGGCTCAGGTCATGATCCCAGGGTCCTGGGATCGAGTCCCACATCGGGCTCCTTGCTCAGCGGGGAGCCTGTTTCTCTCTCTGCCCTCTGCCCCTGCTTGTGCTTTCTCTCTCTGTGTATCTCTCTCTCTCTGACAAATAAATAAATAAAATCTTTATTAAAAAATTTTTTTAAATAAAATAAAATGGGGGAATCAAAATCTCTCACAAAATTCTCCTTTCTTATATCTAAAGATATGAACCAAGTTTTTAAAAATAAAAACTTGCCAAAAAGCCAACAAACACGACCAAACCAGGAAAGGGGGACAAGCCAATGCCATAAACCAAAACCTGACAGCCAAGGAAACAAATAGAAAATTCTGCACTCGATCTTAGCCAAAAGGCCAAGAAGCAATACAAATAGATAATTCTGGAGCCCAGAAGAGTAGAACATTTTGTAAGGCTCCTGACCCTGTCCCGAGAACCCACATGGGAGATGCAGAAAAATGTTGAAAAGTGTCATCATTTCTGTAGCAAGACCACAAAACTAAACTACACTGAAACTCAGTTTCAGAAAAAATGCACTGCTTTGTTCTTACTCTTGAGATTCCACTTGAGCTCCCAAAATGCTGTAAATGTCCAATCACACTTAAACCATATTTTAATCCAATAATTCAAAGGGTCTCTGTATCTATCAGGGTTTTAATGCATAAAACAGAACCCATTCTAGGAATGTTAAGCAGAAATCAGATACTTACAAAATTCCCAGTCTGGCTGGGACTGGGCGTCCGCAAGGCTCCCCTTGGTGCCATTGAATCCAACAGCGCACCAACATAGCTGCAATCCAGAGACTGAGACAGTGGCTACCACCACCACTGCTGATCCTGCCGCCCTTACCACTAACACAACTGCCTCTTCGCACCCACAAAGTTGCTGGTACCCAAATTGCCCTGCCGCTGCCGTGATTGCCTCTTAACACGGTGTCTCTGTTTTAGACATACCAGCAGGAAAATGATCTCTACCTCTCTTCTAGCAGCCAAAATATCTGTGAGTGCACCCCATCCTGGCCGTGAAGGAGATGAGAGATGTCATTGTAAGCTTTTCAGTCTCTGCTTTCCAGGAACACACCAATGAAGGGGGAATTGAATGGAGGTTGAGCAAGTCAATCTACAGTATCCACCACAGGTCCATTGCAGCTCTACAACACAATGGCCATGTTCCTCGTGATCTACCCCTTCAGTGACTCAATCAGTACCCATTAGGATTACCCTCTCAACTTTATTTAGCCTCAGGCAACATTGAGTCTGGATTCGGTCAACAATCTGGCAAACTACTGCTTGAGCTAGCACACTGAATCCAGAAACCTGTATTAATGAGCTTTGCCCAATCCAAGTTATAGTCTCTCCTCCTGGTCTAGCACGCTCAGAAATTGTTCCTGCACAATTTCCTTGGGTTTCTGTTTATCTAAAAGAGTAAAATCTTTTGGTAGGTCAATCTTCACTTTCTAAGTCCAACTTGTCCTTGGCTTCTGGGATGTGCTTATAATGGGCTGGGGGTCAAAGAAGAATGCTTAAAGTGTGGGGTCTGGAGAGACTTCATAAGTTATTCACCTCAAGTGAAGTAACTCACATGTCTCCCACAAACTACAGCCAACCTCATGGGACAGGGGAAGGGAGCTGCTTCTGCTGAAGGAGAGGTTGCATGGGCTAAGGATTTAGAGTATTCAAATTCAACTCAACACATTCAAATGTCCCATCACAGTTCACAGGGTCTCCTTCCAAACCAGTGTCCTCATGTTCACTTAAAAGAGATAACTACACATGAATTAGGCTTATACTATAAACCTGGTAACCCATTGGATCAGATTCTATCTGATTTGAGGTTACATCAACTCTGAGACCAGAAGAGATAAAAGATTATCTTAGAGTGGTCATGAAAGCTCCCTGGTTCTCTGAACTTTTTCGAACTGATAATGTTAAACCCCGGGCATATCATTTCCTTGCTTTAATCTCTCCAGGATATCTCCATAGCTATCGTATTCCATAACCCTTGAAATTCCTCATTTTCATTCTAATGATTTATCATAACAACCACTTTGCCAGAGTGTAGCCTTCTAAGAGGCGTGTCATAAGGAAGCCATAAATGATCATTTAAGTAACTCCTTTGTCACAGTGTGCCATAACCTTTGAGCATCCTATTTTCTGATAGTAACAGTATTGCCATTATCTTCAAAACCAACCAGGTCAGATCATCAATCCAATGTTTCCATCCTTGAGAGTCTTTATCCACAATCTCTTCTGGGAGAAGGAAACAGAAACCACTCCAGATTGGGGTTTGGGGAGGAGCCCTTAAGAACAAAGAGATTTCATACAAAGGAGAAGGTGTTTATAGAATCATTGTAAAGGCTATAGAAGCAGGAGTTAAGAGTGGGGACAAATCACCACATGCAAGCTCAAGATCGAGAAGCATCTGCTACTGTTGCCGCTGGTCACTAGTACTGCTAATCATCTCTTTACCTGTGAAACTGAACCGTGAGGCAGGCTACAGTAACTGCCCCAACTCGCGCTGGAGACCCACAAGACGGGTATCTACAAACGTCCAGCCTCACTTGCGTGCATCCAAACGGTAGAAACATATCTATAACAAGAACCCTAGCTGCTCGAGGTCTGGAAAACATAGATTTGAGTTACCAACTTCTAAAGAACACGAAAGCATTCTAAACCCAGTATAGAACAGAGGAGGAGCAAACTGCACAAAATCCACCATGGTTTCAATAACTTGTAGTCTCTGGCTGTACAAGTTCAGTCTCTCCAATTTCCTCCCCTTCTTCCTGTTTCTCTGCCCGAGAAGTCATCCTCATGATGTCAAAGGCTGGGGAGGCACCTTGAACTGGTTCCTGGGTATTCGATGGCTGGTATTTGCTATTTCTAGGATGTTGTTCCTGGCCGCCTAGTTACTGGTGCCCAGCTGGGGTCTCCTGCTGAATGGCTTTAACCTCAGGCAATAATGGCCAGCGCGAGGCCTCCAGACAACTCTATTTGAGCCACAGCACAGCCTGGTGACATCGGCCCCAAACACCATCAAGTCTCTGGAACTGGGGCGTGCACCCTGTGGCGACAATGGCCCAGAGCTGTGCACTGTGGAGTTTGTGGACAGGCCAGTTACCAGTGCCACCCTGACCCCCAGTCATCCCCCTCCAGACCTGCCTAATCAACACTGGGGACTGGACTATGTCTGATGGCTAACCACTTTGATCCTTTGGCGTTTCAGCCTTACACATATCTCACATATCCCCCCGGGTAATGCCAACATTCACTGGAAAGTTCAATTGGAAAATAGATTTAGCATGTGCATTTTCTCCGGAGGTTTCCGGGCAGCCTCGTGGTGCCCAACCCTCCACAGGCGAGGGCCCGCCGTGAATGCGTGACGAGCGTGGTGGCACAGGAAGGCATGATGCATCTGCCTGGTTGGAATGAAAGCTTTAAAGGTGTTCCTGATTTTTATTTTGGAGGAATCATGTTGTCTTTTGTGAAATAAAATTTGTATTCAAATGAAAAATAAAAATAACGGTTTTACCAATGCGGTTGGTAAACTTGAGGGCCATCCATCACTTATCTCCTTCTGAATTGAGGTCACATTCTATTACTTTGCTACCTTTATTTTGAAGTCTTCTGTAACAGACAAGTTTTAAAACTAATGAAGCATGCTAAAAGAAGGAGAATATTTTAAATACAATGTTTAAATAATCTCTTCTTTTCATGAGATTTCTTTACAAAAGGAAGTCAATTTTACGAGTATAAATAGCATTTATGTTACTATACCTTTCCTTTTCCAAAGATGATCTTCATGGAGGAGTTAATGAGTGTGGAAAAATAAGAAAATAACCTGGAGAAGGGGGGAAATCGTACGAATTATATTTCTTCAGATATGAGCATATTCCCAGAAATTTAACCTTTCAGTTTCAGGCAGTTTGATAGATTGTGGGGACCATTCACCAATCCAGAGAATTTAGGAGGAGTAACAAGATTATATGGAAAAATATAATGAATTGCATCTTAGAAATGTTGAATTTGAGATGTTTGTAGTAAACCGAGGAACCATGGTTCAAGACATGGATCAAGACCATGTCACCAAATCTACGCAACTGTACAAAGTTGTAATATCTGGATTTAAGTCTCAGATTTGAATTACACATCCATGGCAGAAATAATTTATAAAGTCAATGCTAGATTTGGGGCACCTGGGTGGCTCAGTCAGTTAAGTGTCTGCCTTCAGCTCAGGTCATGATTCCGGGGTCCTGGGATCGAGCCCCAAGTCAGGCTCTCTGCTCAGCGGGGAGCCTGCTTCTCCCTCTCCTCCCCACTCCTGCTCTCTCTATCTCTGTCACTCTTTCTCAAATAAATAAGTGAAATCTTTAAAAAAAAAATCAATGCTAGATTTAATACTAGTTTATAAAAACAAGATAAACTTTATAGTTTTTATCATCTGCTCATATGTTTATGCATCCTTAAAGAGTCCTGGCAACATTCTGAAAAAATTTTAGAACCTCTGGAAAGGATCACATTCAAACTCCCCCAGTAGGGTAAAGGCTTGTACCATCTGCAAAGATCTCCAGAGAAGTTGTGCCTACACCCCCATTCATAGTCCATTCTATCACATGAATGGCTTCATTGTCTCTTATGTTTAAAAATAACTAAGGTCATAAGTAATTTTGAGAAAAAAAAATATTTTCTTTTTTTCTCCCCAAATAAAGACATTTACTGTTCTTGTGGGTTTTTTAAAATTATACAGGAGTTGAATATCAAAATCAGAAAATATAGATGAGAAAATATGGTAAGCATTCAGAAGAGAACTCCTCTTAAAACCATCCATGTGACACTATAGTGCCCTTTTAAAAAGAAAAAAAAAAAATGGAATGCAATCATGCTGGGCATGTTATTTTTTTCTTCTTTTCTTTAACAATCATGACTGTCTATCCATGTCGACACACCTCCAACATCAGTTTAAATGATAGAAGAAGACTGAGGGAATCATAATTAATATGCTAGGAACAGTGTGTTGTATTTCAATACTTAAGAAAGTACTGTTTCTTTAAATGTGGTTCAAACACTACTTGCTGAAAAATCACCTACAGTGCCCATAATGGAGACTTGGGGACCCATCTGGACCTATAAAATCAGGACCTCTAGGTGGGGGACCCAGAAATTTGCATTTGTCAATAAGCTCCCAGATGATGTTTATCTCACTAGGTCTGAGAATCTCTTGTTTCTTTTAAAGAGAAGAACTGTTTTTCCCAACACATCAGAATATTTCTGTTTTCTTGAAATTTTCTGCTCTCTGATTTTTATTTTAGGAGACAACAATGGATGGCCTTTGCAATTTGACAAGTATTTCACCAATTACTACAGAATGACTTCCCCATATCCCTTTGAGACACGAACATCTAAATGCTGTAAGTAATCAGAAGGATTGAGTCTCCTTTTCCATGAGTTCATAAAAAGATACCATGTTTTTAAAAGTTGGATCCAACATATTTTTTTTAAATGGTAAACTATAGTTTTCTAACAGCAAACTCTATTAGACATGCAGCCTTAATTTGGGGATTTTATTTAAAAGTGACTCAGGGATCTTAAGTATAAAAGCAATATATCATGCCAGATATTGTGAACAAAATTAATGTCCATCAGTCAGGGTTGCTATCTTATGTCCCTTTTTCACCATCATTATAGACTCTGATACAAAAGCAATTGTAGAAACAGAAGAACAGAGAAGCTGTTTGCATTTTAATATTTGCAAGTGAAAAAGCTTCTGGGGTCTAAACTACTTTAGAACTGCAAAAAAGCCTCATTAATTATAACCTGCTATGCTTAGTCACATGCTGAAAACTTCCAAAAACACGGGAGGGGCTGTGGGAGGGTATAACCTAAGGACTGACTGTGATATTTTAGAACAGGAAGATCTCATAAACAACTCCTTTTAAAGAAATTTTGTTTATTCTAATAAATTATGCAAATGTAAATTTGTGCCTTGGAGTTATAATTTGGTCCTTGGTTAGATAGTGGGGGGGGAAGGGGGACCCTTTACAATAATTTTTCCTTTATGTTCTATCACAAATTGTGAAGTCCAGCTTTTTTAAAAAGGTTTAATATTTTTTTTGTCTTCAGTATTCAAATGAGATTAATAAAAAGCTACTAACAGTCCCCAATTTAAGGGTGCATACATCCATCCTGTAAACCCACAGGCTACTCAGCAATCTGTCTCAGCCTCACATTTGCTCACAGAGACCAAATTATTTGATCCCTAAAACCTTTTGGGAAAGAAAAAAGGTAGCAGGTATAATTTACCTGCTGATATAATGCAAAAAAATTAATGGATTATGCCATGTTATCTCAAAACATAGTTATTATTTTTTTTGTTTTATTGGATAGCCTTTTATTTTCATTTCTTAAATTTTAATTGAATCTTTTTATATCTCCTTATTCCCAACTGGATTTTAGGCAATTTACAATAAAAATATGGCTACTAACAGACTTAAGCCATTAGTATAACATATAAGACAAAAAAATCAACAGTGAATGGGGAAAGGAATGGGAAGAAAAATTATATGAGGAAATCCTCACTGAGAAAAGTTCAATACCTGTGTCCAAAGCTTAGTTCTGAATTTTGTAGTCATCAAGCTAAAGAAGGAAGATAATGGGTTACATAACTTTTATAGCCTGGCTTGTAAAGCAAAAACAAACAAATGGTGGGGAAAAACAGATCAAGTCAGCAAGAGAGATAACTTTTTGCCTAATCTTGAACTCTGGGAGAAATGTGTCCTAACTATAACTAATGGGAAGAATGGAGCTATACATTAAATGATATATCAAAAAAAAAAATTTATCAGTTTTTGGTAAAGAACAAATATGTAATTTTCAATTAGAGTTCTTTAAAGACAGTTCAGGAAGGGTGGTAATAAAAAAGTAGTATAAAACAGAATGGAAAGTGTAGTGTAAAATTTGGGGGTGAAACTTAAAGTTCCTATTTTACCACTTTATTTAAATCAGATTATTATAAGGATTTATTGGAAATTAAACTAAGAATGGCTTATAATAATTTTTGTCTGGGTGAAAGAATGTGAGGAGTTCACATTTATAAAGTCACCTCTCAGGAACAATATCATGGAAAATATATCTATCATTAACATAGTATTAGAGTTCAAATTTGAGGGATATGGAAAGTACAAAGATTTAGAAAGAATTGTTTGTTTACTCAACCATAATTTCACCACTCAGAGGCTACCATCATTAACCTGCTGGCACGTTATTCATCTTTTTTATTTTAACATTGTTGAGATTTCCTGTACAAACCATTTTTATCATATTTTCATTTAGCATTTTAGCATAATCAGGTATCCATGCTGTTACAAGCTCCTTTTGAATATACTATATAATATATTTTTAAGTGTCATAATGTGCTTAATCATTCTTTTGATGTTGGATATTTCGGTGTTATTTTTTTCATTTTTCCCTATTACAGGTAACCCTGTAATCAACATATATGAATTATCTTAACTCCATCAATATAAATGGAAAAAACATGCTGGAAGTAATGCTAATTTCACTCCTTCCATTTTTACCCTTCCTAGTTTCACTCTCAAAACCTCCACCCTCTTTCCCAACCCACATTCTTCCCAACCCACAGCACTCATGTTGGATGTGGCTTATAACTTGGAGACAAAATCAGTTTTCAGCTTCTGAGATCCACAGCCAAAATGGTTACTTACAACCATAAAACTGTTTAAAAGTCCTTGGCGGAGAGTCTGTTTACAGAAAACACAAAACCTAAGTTATGATTTTGATCTCTTATAACCCTGTAAAATAGGCGGTAGAGTTATTTGGGAGGAGAGGAAGAACACCTGTCATCCCATAGCTGAGCAAAGGGATATTTACTAGGTCAAAGTCTCCTATTTACTAGCCAACTGTGCTCATTAACAATCATCCACCAGCTTTGTCATAGAAATCTCTACTTTGCCATTAAGACCCTTTTCTGCTCTCTGGAAGCTTTACTGTAAAGGATCAAAAACTGGAAGCCTACAAGCAGAAAATTCTCATAGAAAGTTTTGTTTGTTCTGTGATGTTTTAAAATATTTTGAGTTGGCTATCCTCATTTTTTAAATAGGTAATTATCTATACAACATTGTATTTCTGGCTTCTTACGAGAAAGTTGTTGACTTGGCTACATGTATTCCTGTCCTAACATGACAACAGGAGAAGCTGGTCCACTGGGACATCTGGACAAGGCCTACACCTATTTCACCAGTCCCCGGCAGACATGAGTCTGTAACCTCTGCCCTACGGGTTAGGGTTTCAAAGCAAATGTAGAGGGGAAGCACTCCTCATGGTGCTCGTTAATCAATCATTCCCCACATAGGCAGGAATCAGACTCTATTATACTGACTAACAATCCTATTCTACTATTGAGCTAGATGAACACATCACTGCAAGTCTCTAGTAGACTTTAGAACTATGGGATCACATCTTTAAGACTATGACTGCAGTCCCACAAGATGGCCAAAGTCATACATCCAATTCTCCCTCTTCCTGACACTAGCAGGGAGAATAGAATGGCTGGCTATGCATAAAAAAAGTTCACTCCCATACATGACATTTTAGACATCCTTACATCCCTACATAAGCCAAAAGAAGATCATTTAAAAATAATCCTTTAAAGAACTCCTGAATTTTCCAGAAGAAAAAAAAAAAAGAATTCTACCAACACTATAAGTTCATGTTTAGTTCTCTTTCTCACTAGTTAAAAATGACTTAGTCTTCCATTAAGGGTTTGATTATGCTATTAATAAATACTTTATTCTTAAGTAGCAGCTTTAATATGGACATTAAAGCCCATCACACACTATCATGTCACCCCTGGACATAACCACTCTCCTCGGGTGAGTAAAAGCAGATGACTTCACTCATTTTGCAGTAAATAGAGAAGAGCAGTCAGCTATTTACAGAAATGCATGGGCTGGTTAATGTGTCTGTTTTCTTATCTTAATGTTGTAGCATCATTTTAACATTAAATTAAAAGCAAACTTTGTAACCTTAATTTAAAGCATTGCCCATATTGCTTAGGTAAAACACTTTTGTACTAAATAATTTTCTCATAGCTTTTCATTTCTTTCTTTTCATTACCCTCCTCTTCCTGGTCCCTCACTATCCCCATTCCTTACAACTTCCTCCTTATTCAGTGGTCGGTTCTGTGCCCATGCAATGTCTTTGCCGAGGTTTAGAGGTTGACTGTGATGAGACCAATTTACGAGCTGTTCCATCAGTTTCTTCAAATGTGACTGTAATGTAAGTAGAAAAGAATGGCTTCATCCTGACAGCCAGAATAGCACCTGTAAAATTGTATCATAATTAAGGCCTTGTCATTATTAATGCATTTTTATTCAAAGATGATGTCATTGCTCTCGGTCAATTATAATGATTGCTGCTATTTATTTTACATTTATTAAATGTTAGGCCCCACTCTAAATTATTCTACATATTAATTTATTTAGTCCTTCATAATAAACCTATGGAGTATTTAGATATAGTAACTTATTTAGATCTTCATAATAATCCTATTTAGTATTTAGTATCATATTTTATCTAAACAAAAGATGTCATCATTTATGTGCTACTAAAGAAAAAAGGCTGCCAGTTAAACTATTATATAGAGTTTTCTTATTACAAGAACAGACATTTATTGAAAGCTCTTTTAGACTTTGTTGGAAACACTCTTATCTATGAATAAAAAAAGAAAACAAGTGAAATAAATTGGATAACATATTCATTTTTATGAATTCATATTTAAAATCTAACTCTTCTGAATCACATTTGGCACAGAGATGTTGATGTTGTTTTTTTTCCCCCCCACGAGTAACTCAGACTTATGTATGTAGAAGAAAATTATCCTCATAATAAGTGGTTTGTTGATCCAGTACTAATTTGAATTCAGCAAACTTTAGCAACACAGTCACACAGTTTCAAACACACATTTGTTTGAAACTTTTCAAAAGAAATAAGGGGAGGGTAGATACTTTAATCCAATGTTTTTGCTGAGTTTTTTGTTTCATCCAGATGTTTTAGTGCTGTCTGGCTCTGACTTTTGAGTATATGAAGACAAAATAGGAGTAATTCTTAAGTTTACAAATAAGTCCTGCCTTTGCCAACCCAAAGCACATAACAGAGCAACTCATATGCTTGAACTATAAGAGGCAGAGAGAGCTAGAGCTCAGAGTTCCTGTAGACAGTGGTGGCATTAAATTAACAAAATCTGGGTGGGTTTATTCAACTGAGTAAGTAAGACCTAAAGAACTTATCCAAATTGGCAATGAGCTAAGAACATCAAGCAGGTTAAACCACAAAGACTTGTTTTCCAAAGGAGGTGACAGTCCCACCCAGACTAAGGCTAGCATTCTATCCTATCCTCAAGTCACCAGAGCTCTTTTTCATAGTGATTAGTCTTACTAGAAAACAATAATAATATTTTACTAGAATAAAAAAATAATCTGAGGTTCTGTGGAGAGTTTCCATGATTTAAATCATGACTTGACCTGCTTGGTATAAAACTTGAGATGATTTCATTCTATTTTCAAAGAGAAACATTTATCACCCCCACTGTTTGTATCAAATTATCAGAAAATGAGTCAAAGAATACCCTGATGCTGCCAATCTCATTTTTCACTTTCCTAAAAGTAAGAATTGAATCCGTTCTTCTACAACTTAGCTAAACTTTGCATAAGAAAGGAAGAGAGGAACAGAACTGGAGGGATGGAAGAAGATAGGCAATACTAACCAGAAGGTGCATGCCCCTAAAGAATACCCAAAGGTATTCGGATTCAAATTAAAGTAAAAAACTGTTCTGGCTCAGTACATTCATACATACATTCATACAGCCATTTGTACAACCATTCGTACATATATTTATAAAGAAGTGCGTGCACTCCTGTGAGCCACCAGTTTTCAAGCCTTGGTATAGAAACTGGGATGGGACAGCTCCTTGTGAAGATGGGCTATAGGAAAGCAAGAGAGAAGGAAGGGTCCAAGATGACTTCAGAGTTTCCATCCTGAGTAATAGAGTGGTGGGAGAATGAGGAGACTGGGTGACAGTAAGTGGGAAAGATTAGGACTCCAATTTTAGATGCCTTTTTCAACTTGAAGTTAACAGGTCAGTCAGTAGAAATTCTCAACAGGAATTTGGAGATGGAGAAATAAAGCTCAGGAGTTTGTGTCTGTAACACTTTATTTAAAAAAAAATAGTAATTTCTTGTGCTTTGGGTTGAGCAGCTTGATTCAGGTTGTCCATTTCTACTTTACTCTGCAGAACTCCGACTCAACATCACACCTCGCCCCAGTCTTCGTTAGAGACTCCATAGAGAAAAGGAACTGGGCTTTACAGCAAATACATTAGAAGAGTAAATACCAAATTTTATTACTGAGCTCGTTCCATATTTTGAATTGGAACTCTCATAGGGAAATGTCAGAAATGGACTAAATCATATCAAAGAAACCAATAATCCAAGTAATATGTATTGAAGTTGGGATTTTTAAGACATTTCACATAAACGCAATTGAACAAAAGAGACAAACAAATAAATATGATTATTTATGCATTGTTCTGGCTTCCTAAACATTAGTTTTGACTGTGTGAGGGCTGACTATAAGATCCTAGAATTCAATCACTAAACTACATAATCTGATTGTAAGAACTTTATCAAAACTGTGGCTAGCTTTGACAATAATAATTAAACTAGGTTAGTTTCTCTCTTTCGCATACACACACCACTTTGTAAAAAGTCAGACTTGGAATATTACACTTTAAAACACAAGAATTTATCATATTAAAAAGTTTTTTGGCTTGTCCTATTCAGTGAGAATAATACCACCTACCTTTTTCCATTTCAACAGGGTATTATGAAATATGGAGAATGCTATTTGTTAAAATATTTGACATCATTTGGAAAGAAGTAGCCTATAAATCCTAGGCACTATCAATAAAAAAACCAACTTTCTAAGAAACATTACTTAGGAATCCTTAAATGAGCTTTCCTTCCCTCCAGAGTAACCTTCCCACTCAGGTGCAATTAGCCTCTTCCTCTTGGATTCTCTCATAGAACCCCACTTGTGTCTCTTTGAAGCACATCAAACATTCTTCCTTGCGCTATAGTGATTAGGGTCCTAATCTTCTCTACCAGAAAAAGGGAAGTGCCATAAGCTCAATGGGGACCTACAACTTGGCTGTTCTATATATCCTCCAAAGTTCCTAATGGAATATAATAAGCTCTAAACACTGTTTTTTAATTGAAGTCAAAAGAAAATAAATAAAATAAAAATAAAACAAGATGATGGCCTTTTTAGCCCTGGGCTATAAAACTGAAGTCATGGTCCAAAGAAAACTCTCTATTTATAGACAAAATATGTTCTTTGTCACCCAAATAGAGTATAAGCTTCTTAAGAGCAGTGACATTATCCTTTTCTTCCAAAGTGCAAATGGAATTCAACATATGTTGAGAAAATGAATGAATGAATGAATGAACACATTTTTGAAAACACACTAAGCTTAATCCATATTTTTAAATCAAACTCAAATATTCAACTGTTCATTTTTATACAACACAAACATGTAGTACATGATGTAAAGCAGAATTGAAGATCCAAGCCAAGGAAGAATGATTAGTAGAACAGGAATTCTCAATTAGCTAACATAAGGAATGAAAGAACATTTAGTGATCGCCTGGCAGCTAAGAAAGATTTCAAGAGAGAGTTCGTAGTTAATCAGCCTTTGGCATTCATTCATTAAAAACCACTAAGTGACTGCTATGTATAGTCCAGAACAGTGTTTCTTAATTTTTTTTTCTTTTCATTACTGCCCCCCCCAAGCCCTTTTAGACATTTTTTCCTATTTGTCCCCTCCTCTGAAATTTTAATAGAACACATATACTGTATCTCTGTTTATGTATACCTCTTCTTCATCCATTTAAAAAGGTAAGATGTTTTTTCCCTCCTTAAGAACTGGTTTTCACACCTCGGAGCAATAACATACCCACTGAGAATACATGGTCTCCTAAACTCTAGAATAGCATTTCTCAAATTAGATTCCAAAACTGTGTCCTGAGGAGTCTGAGAAACTATTTTGCCTTAAGAAGTCTTCATTTGATTATCAAGTTTAAGCAACACTGGTCCAAACCAACATAACAACTAACACTGGTAATGCCTACTGTATGATGTTGTCATAACCTGAGTCCTTTTTGCCTATCAAGCATCTCCAAAGGTTTATCCCACAGCGGACAACCTGCACACAATGCAGTCTATTGTTCACTTAACAAGGAGCATCTGCTCCATCGTATTATATAAAGACCGTAACAATTGCATTATATTATTACAGGTCATTTAGTACAAATAGATGCTTTCACAGTTAAAGAGACTGACAAGGAAAGATTATGTATGGTTCATGCAAGAGACTCCAACTGCAATGGTTTGGGTGTTGTTCTGTTTGGTTTGGTTTTTTGCTTCTTTAATTTTTTTTTCCTACTACCTCACATTGCTTTTCTTTAAAAAATTAAAGGTTTAAATTCTTCCCAGTACAACCACAATTATGTGGACCTGGTTTGTGGCAAGCTACATATCAAATTGTGATTCAAGTGAATCTATACAATTTACTAGAAATTGAAATGAAATCACATTGAATAAAGACGGTTCAGTTGTACTTACCATTTGACAGTTGCCTTCATAAAAAATTTTAAAAGGAAGTAAAGGTAGTGGGATGTGAGCAATGCAATATTGAAGAATATAAAATGTAACTGACAACTGTTTTCCCAGTTTCATTATTTTTGTGTTGTGTTAGAATGACAATGTTGTAACCTAAATTTAAGAAAAGATAAATATCTGTAATAATACAAAACTAACAGTTAGACCTAGTTCAAATGGTACTATGGATACGAGAGTAACATCATGAAATAAAATGTTTCCTGAAGGCTGGTGCTAAAGTAAATGAAGCTTATAATTATTTATACTGTTGTAGTATAAAAGTAAAGAAAAAAACACTTTAAGAACCACAACTTACATTTATTTCAGGTCACTTCAGTGGAACTTAATAAGAAAGCTTCCTCCTGATGGCTTCAAGAAATACCATAATCTTCAGAAGCTGTAAGAAAAAATTTAATTCCCAGTGTTAAAATTAACTCACATTGTTTTGGCCTATCTCTTCCCACTTCTGCACGGACCAGCACTACACCACTGTTTAAGTCTAATGCCTCCTCAGGAAATTATTTAGCTGTTAGCTAGAGACTACCAGGCAACTCGTTTTTTTGAGGAGTTCTAGAAGCCATTCTAGAAAAATTACAGATACTTATTTCCAAAAAAACTGGAGCACGTAAGTTTTGAGTTCTCCTGCCACACACTAGCCTGTGAAGAATTTTCTTCCACGTTTGCAAATTCAGTCTCCAGCTAAGAGAGCAAGTTGTGGTGGTTTGAAACCCCAGAGCATGTTGTTTGGGGGACTTAATTCCATTTTCGTATCTGCCATGCAGGTTGTTTTATTTTCGCCTCAAGTAGTATCTGACATGCTAGGTTCCCATCAGTTCAGCATTTTCATGTATACTCCAAAAATCCATAATGGCCTGGGGTATGTTTACCTGTTATTTAGTGCAACTCTGTGATTAAATCATATCATACTTGAACTGTTGGGTTTAAATATCCTGTGCCTGAATCATGCTAACTAGAAAACATCCCAGAATTCCTAGTTTCATTTTCATCCTATGTCGGTTCTAGTTCTGGTTTTACACTGAAGAAACCTCACACATAGATCTATATCTATCTGTACATTCTTCTTTAAGAAAACAAATAGAAATAGAGCAAAATCAGAAAAAAAATTAATCTACTTCATCCATTGAAATGTACTCAAAACCCAGATAATCTGCAAAAAAGTATGTTTCATATTAAAAAAATAAAAATTTCAATAAAAATGACTTTCAAAACTTTATTCTGGATGTTTAACAGTCAGCAGAGAAGAGCTTTTCAAAATTAGGCCTTATGTAAAAACTTCAAGAGGATGCTTTGGTATATTCTATTTTCTGATTTTTGGAGACTGAAGAATTTTTTGGATCTGTAGCACCACCTTATGTCCACATGTCTAAAAGGCGTTAATACTCCCAATTTAAATATCAAAATTCAGGTTTATATAACACAGTAGTTTAGTAGTTTTACACAATAAACATTGAACTAATTTTTTAAAGATTTTCTTTTTAAGTAATCTCTACACCCAAAGTGGGGCTCACACCCACAACCCCGAGATCAAGAGTCATGTGCTCTACTGACTGAGCCAGCTGGGTGCCCCAAATTACTTCTTGAACAGCCAGTTTGTTTTAACTGGTAGATCAAAATAGCCTAATTACAAAAAAAATTCTACCTGATTATTAGAGATATAGCTTTGCTTAACCTCCATGCAATACAGTCTATTAATCACTGATCATTAAAATACTTAGAAACAAATAAATACATGCTAAAGCTTCTCTGTGTATTAGTGAAAAAGATGCATTCCCTATTATGTAACTGGAACCACGGCATGTTCTGTGAAATTGTTAAAAGCATAATAAATTTAATAATAACATTTTTACAATCAAAGTTAGGTTTTCTTGCGTGTTCGAGAAATAGGGAACCCCTTTTAGTCAAAATTTCTAATTAACTAAGAATTCGTTCATACTGAGGGTGCCTGGGTGGCTCAGTTGGTTAAGTGTCCAACTCTTTTTTTTTTTTTAAGATTTTATTTATTTATTTGAGAGAGAGAACATGAGAGGGGGGAGGGTCAGAGGCAGAAGTAGATTCCCCGCTGAGCAGGGAGCCTGATGCGGGGCTTGATTCTGGGACTCCGGAATCATGACCTGAGCTGAAGGCAGACACTTAACCAACTGAGCCAACTCAGGCATCCCATGTCCGACTCTTGATTTTGGCTCAAGTCATGATCTCAGGGTTGTGAGATCAAGCCCCAGTGGGCTCTGTGCTCAGCAGGGCGTCTGCTGGAGATTCTCTCTCCCTCTGCTTCTGCCCCTCTACCCCACACTCGCTCTCTCTCTCTCTCTCTCAAATAAATAAATCTTTTTAAAAAAAAAAAATGTGTTCATATTGGTTTCTTCCTTATTGCTCCTAATATTTATAAATATATATATATATATAAACTTCAAAACGCCCTAAAGGACAATGATGACCTGTATTCAGAACAAGAAGTCAGGCTCAAAGCCCTTACTTTGTCATTTCTTACAACCTGGGGCCAGTACACGCAGAGGTACAAAACTTTGCAAGGGTGCCTTTGATGCATTTGCTTGCGCTCTGGTACCTATTGCCTTTGACCTCCAGTTAACCCAAGGCCAATCATCCTGGATGACTAGTTAACTATTTAAGACTGCATTCTTGTCTTGACGTGCCAGTCTAATTTATATTCTTCTAGTCCTGAGTCTTTTTACTTCATTTTTTTCTTTTGCCATAAATACTCCTTATAAGCTTCCTCAAACACTTTTTGGAGCAAGGCTTGGGGTGTCAAATTAATGAAATTAAAGCTGACTTGTTGGGCAGATTTGTGATTAACATAGAATATGATCCAAGGCCTTAAAGATATCACATACTTGTACTTCTGCCAGATCTTTGCTAAATGCCGATCTTCCTATTATAGCAGGAAATGTTAAAAAGTCTGACTTCTGGGCCTGTTTGATAATTGAGTGCCTTACTGTGCATTAAATTTTTACTTATAGAAAATTCAAATATTAAATTTTAACTATTACATGTTCATCTTTATAACTAGAATTTCTAAATAAAACTTGCCTAATCATACCCGAACTTAATAGCAAAACAAAATGACATGATATCTAGTTTCCCTAACTTATTGTGCTATGTTTACCTTTTTTTAATTAAAAAAATGTTTATTGCACTAAAATACATAGGATGTAAAATGTACCATCTTAACCAATTACAAGGTACATTCAGAGCCATTAAATACATTCCTATTGTGTTACAGGCACCACCACCCATCCAAAGAGCTCTTTACATCTTGCAAAACTGAAACTCTGTTTCATTATGATTTTTTTTATAATTCTCTCCACAGGTGCCTGCAAAACAATAAGATTAGATCCATATCCATCTATGCGTTCAGAGGACTCTACAGTCTTACTAAACTGTAAGTACCCATGCCAATTACTTTGCCCATTCCACAGTTTGTCCATTGCACACAGCCCTCCTGCCCACATCCGCAGAAGGGTCAGCACAGCCCTTTGCCCTTGGGGTTCCGACTCAGACAAGTTTCTGCGTGAGTCCTGAATTCAACAGCCCTTATTTCTTCACATCTTCATCAATACTTCTTATTTTCTGGGGGTTTGCTGTTTGGGGATTTTTTTTTTCTAAAACAGCCATCCTAATGGGTATGAAGTAATATTTCATTGTAGTTAGCAAAGCTTTTTAAAATCGGCTTTCTCAAAGTTCCATTTCACTGAGTTTTACTAAGCAGCTGAACCTAACCTCCTGTAAGAAGTAATGGCATGGAAGTATAACCAAAACTCGCATAAATCAACAACTCCCTATATTTCTATTTCTGCCCCCCTTGATTTCTATCTTATACCACTTTTTTTGATCCTAATCCAAGAAACTCACTCCAGTCAGATTCCTAGTTTGTGGCATGAGGGTTTGGGATTGAGGAAAGGCTGTCTAATCATTTCACCAGCAAAATGGAAGAAGGGCCCTGGAGACTCAGTGTCTTAAGAGTAGCCACTTTTGCCAAGTCCTCTTCCCTTCTATCCCATCCCTGCTCTTTCCTGTCTTGGCAAATCACCCAAAGTCGATATTGGATTCATTTCCATTAGACTCCTGACTATCTTTCACATCCATTGAACATTAAACCAAGCAGAAGTTTTGAACAGATTCATGGGGGATTAGAGAGAAAGATAGTCCAGATTTGGTATAAAGTTCAACGGATGTGAAGAATAGTACCACAAATTTTAAAGGGTCCTCCATCTCCTTCCATGGTTACTCATAGCACTGGAATATTGTTTGGTTGTTAAAGATGTTACATACTTCCAGGTTATTAGCGATAATCATTGGATTCCTGCTTTTCATTCTTCCATAAATATTCATTAGCCCTTATAGTATGTAATTTTTCAGCTAGACACCATGGGGAGGTGGGATAGAAAGATAAGTCAGACAGGCTGCCTTCCAGCAGCTTACACCCTCATGTTTCAGGTAAAGGGCTATGCTACCACTAGAGAGAGGCATGCCTCTTGCAGATCTAGGGTGGGGAAACAAAACCAGTATGCACACAACAATTAAAGAATGATGAAAAGAAGTTCCTTAATTAAATCCTAAACCTGTGTTGTTCAGATCAAAACCGCTATTAAGATTCACTGAAAGGGGCGCCTGGGCAGCTCAGTCAGTTAAGCGTCCGACTCTTCATTTTGGCTCAGGTCATGATCTCAGGATCGTGGGATCGAGCCTGGCCTCATTGGGCTCTGCACTCAGAGTGGAGTCTGCTTGAGATTCTCTCCCTTTCCCTATTCCCCTCTCCCCACTTGTGCATGCACATACTCTCTCTCACTCTCTTGCTCTCTAAAATAAATAAATAAAATAAATCTAAAAAAAAAAGATTCACTGAAATGAGTGACCATTTGGGGTCTGGAGCAGTGAAGGATGACTCAGGAAAATAAACAGGACTGGGCTAAACAGATGGGTATAGGATATGGGAGTGGGTCAAATGTACCTAGGGGATTGCTATTGGCTTTAAAAGGAGACCTCTGAGGCACATGCACCCCAATATTTGTAGTATCACTGTCCACAATAGTCAAGATATGGCAAGAGCCCAAATGTCTATCAAACGATGCATGGATAAAGAAAATGTGTATATATTTACAATAGATTATTACTCAGCCATCAAAAAGAATGGCATCTTGCCATTTGCAACAACGTGGATGGAACTAGAGGGTATTATGCTGAGGGAAATAAGTCAGTCAGAGAAAGACAAATACCATATGATTTCACTCATATGTGGAATTTAAGAAACAAAACAGATGAACAGAGGAGAAGGGAAGGAAAAACAAAATAAGATAAAACCAGAGAGAGAGGCAAACTATAAGAGACTCTTAACTATAGGGAACTGAGGGTGGCTAGGGGGGGGGGGGGGGGAGGAGAGGTAAGTGGGTGATGGGCATTAAGGAGCGCACTTGTTAGGATGAGCACTGGGTGTTATATGCAAGTGATGAATCACTAAATTCTACTCCTGAAACTAGTACTACACTATATGTTAACTAACTTGAATTTAAATAAAATCTTGAAAGAAAAAACAAGTAAACAAATAATGAATACATAAATATAAATAAATAAATAAATAAATAAATAAATAAATAAATAAATAGAGAGCCCTGAGGTGGTCATGAGAAGTGTTGTAGTTATTCTTTACCCTTCCTGTGCCTAAATGGGGTTCCAGGTTTACAGGGGAGGGAAAGAAGTGGTTCTAATACGGGGCATCATCTCTTGCTATCCCTAAGCAAAAGTCAAACCTGCTGGAGACAGGGGAGACAGCCGGCAGGAGAAATTTTATAAGATGTCAACTCTAAAAACTGTCAGAATGGAGAAAAGAGAGAAATCAGTGTGGTCCATGTATCCGTGGAAGTAAAATTTCAACTAAAACTTGCATATGAATCATAGGCAGAGAGGAAAAAGAAAAGGAAAGAAATCAGAATTGTAGGCATGAACAGAGGTGCTGTTGTAATAAATATGTACTGAGTGCTTATGACATACATTGCCTCCAATGTTACCACAACCCAATAAAGCAGGTACTAATATTACCTCCATTTTAGAGTTGGGGAAACTGAGGCTTTCAGAAGTTAACGGCTTGCTTAGGGTCATACTGTTAATAAGTAGCAAAGCCAGGACTCAAGCTGACAGCAGAGTCAGGCAGCGCATTGCTGTCCTAAAGAGACTGAGGTAAGAATAAACACGGAGGGAGGGCGAGACCAACATAACAGAACAGAGTTGGTTCACTCTGCAGAAGGATAAGAAGTAAAGTTGGGTAGGTAAGGTGGGGTCAAACTCTTTGGTAAGGCATGCAATGTCCTTTTTTCCCAGAACAGACCCCCACCTGCCTCCCAGGTTCATCTTCAGTCTCTCTTCCCAGCCCCTTCATGGTGAGGCTGCACTGAAATGCCTGGTGATCCCTTCACTTGTTGCTCTCTCTCTGACCTCTTGCCTTTGCATAAGCAATCTCCTCTGCCTATGTGAACTCCTACCCATTCTTTGTTTTGCGAATGACATCTTCATCCAAATCTCCGTTCATCCAATTGTGCCCCCTTTAGTAAAGGCTTCTGTGTCCTGACTCCTCCACGCTCTGCTCTCCCCACCCCCAACAAAGCCAAGTTCTCCACTGCAACGTCAGAACAACCATACCTTATAAACTTCTCTCTTTTCCCCACGTTACTATAATAACTTGTTCATATTCTGTCTTCCCTCTAGACTCAAAGCCCCTCAGAGAAAGGGATGATAGTGCCACAGAGTAGGTGGCGCAAAACAATTTGATGAGTAAAGGCATAGGTGAATGAATGAATAGAGTGATTGATTGATTGACTGATTGATTAAAGGGGAACTAAAACCTAGACATAAAAAGGTACGTGACAAAGACGTTTTAGAGACCCAAAAGAAGGGAAAAGGTGTGATGAGAATAGCATATAAGAAAATCTAAGATGGATGATTCTTGTTTTTCCTTTCCTTATTGTAAGATACCAAGAAAGTAACACATTTGGGCACCTTGCTGGCTCAGTCAGAAGAGCACGCGACTCTTAATCTCAGGATTGTGAGTTTGAGTCCCACGTTGGGTGTAGAGATTACTGAAAAATAAAATCTTTAAAAAATCAAGAAAAAAGACGGTAACACATTTATTGGAGTCATTTCTCTTTTTTCAGGTATCTCAGTCATAACAGAATAACTTTCTTGAAGCCGGGTGTTTTTGAAGATCTCCACAGACTAGAATGGCTGTATGTTTAATTTACATGGCATTTTATAGTATTAGTTTTTATATTCTAAATATATAAATGAATCAATTTTTTCTTCTGGCTGGCAGGATAATTGAAGATAATCACCTCAGTCGAATTTCCCCACTAACATTTTATGGACTAAATTCTCTTATTCTCTTGTAAGTACTAAAAATTAAAGCAAATATTTCAATTGAAGGAAAAGACATGAAAAAAAATTACTGCTTTAAGTTTAACAGCATTAAATATGGAATTGTTAAAGCCCCAAAAAGGCCTTTCCAACTACAAGCCATCTTTTCATCATTTTCTGTGAGGCTGTTTTGTAGTTTTAATGATTTTTATAAGATCTTCTGTCTTCTAGGACATCAGCCCATTAAAACTAAATACAGCCTTACTGGCATATTTTATTGAAATATTCTCAAGCACACAATTACTGCCGGGTATTATGCTTGGTAAAGAAAAATAACATTAATCAAAAATCAACTCCTTCTCACTACCCACTTTTGAAGGGCACAGGCTTTCTTTCAGTTACTAACATTGCTGCTTCCTCCATATGACAACTATCATTTGTCAAATTTTATTACTAACAAGCACTTAAATATAACAAGACTTACAGAAAAAAAAGAGAAGACAACTAACTTAATAGATTTTTGCGGTTTCATAAAGGATAATGATAATACCATGTTTGACTTAAGATGAGAAAAGAACCAGAAAAGTTTGACTTCTTTTCTTTCGTTTCTTTTTCAGAACATTGATGAATAACGTCTTTACCCATTTACCAGATAAACCTCTTTGCCAGCACATGCCAAGACTGCATTGGCTGTAAGTTGATGAACCTTTTCTTAAAGATGTCAGCTAACTTTCCTGGTTTTGCCTAGTTCATTTTGGATATTGGGATTTTAAAAATTATAAGTTGTTAATGTCATATCACATTTCCTCAAATTACTTTAGCATGGTTTTGTTATTAAACGTGCCCATTGTCTAAACTAACTCCTCTAGACTCTCGCCAAGATAAAACACCTCCCACATGCACAAAAAAAATTTGGAGGCAGGAAGAAGAAAAACAGAAGGGATGTCCAGCAGCTATAGAACATCTCTTTCTTCCTTCCTTCTGTCGGTCTGTTTTCACCTATTAATTTGATACAGAAAGACTAAGTCACTTTAGTCTCATTCCTAAATTCTGCCTCATGGGAATATGATACTTAGAATTTATTTTTGAAGTCTAATCACAATAGAATATGTTTCATGGAAATGTTTACAGTAACTTTGCTTATGGTAATAAGTATCATTCTACCTATTCAGAGCTCAGTTACCCAGTAAATTTGCCTTTTTAAAATGCAGGTAAAAATGAATAAATAAGTAACCAAAATAACTATTTAAAAGTTCAATCAATAAACCACATATACAGTATTATATGAAAACTTCCGCTGTCTCTCATTCTGTAGGAAATTCTCAGAAGTTTTGTTTGTTGCTTGATTTCTAAGCTCATGGCAGAGTAGAAGAGCCAGATTAAAAGTAGAGGGGAAAAGGACACCTGGGTGACTCAGTCATTAAGCAACTGCCTTTGGCTCAGGTCATGATCACAGGGTGCTGGGATTGAGTCCTGCATTGGGCTCCTTCCTCAGCAGGGAGCCTGCTTCTCCCTCTGCCTGCCGCTCACCCCTTGCTTGTGCTCTCTCTCTCTCTCTCTCTCTGACAAATAGACAAATAAAATCTTTAAAAAAAAGTTGAGGGGAAAGATAAGTTCAAAACATTAGTGTGAAGTGACAACTCTCAGCCTGATAGTAAAGCAGGAGTGGGAAGTGCTATAAAAAGCAGACATAATAATTCAAAACACACTAGTTTGGAACTATTTAGAGGAAGACAAACATCCCCAGAATCATTACTGAGTCCAGAGGGCGTCTTGGTATGACAGCATAGTACCCCCCTTGTTGACAAGCTAAAGTATTCAAGAAAAGAGCTAATTAAGTTCAATATCCTTTGTTGTAATTAAATTTTTTTCAAATGAACACATTAAACAGTTATTACATGCTCAGTAATCCAAACTTAGTAATAAAGCAAAATTGATTAATATTTACATAAGTAAATTAGCAATTAAAAATTCATGCGCTGAGACCAGAAGCACATGTAGCAGATATTATGCAATACATTAATAAGCATTTCCTTTGCTTTTTAAAAGGCAACCAAATCTACATCTCAGATAAAACTCTATTTTTTTAAAGATTTTTTTTATTTATTTGAGAGAGAGAGAGCACGCGTGTGCTGGGGGGGGTGGGTCAGAGGGAGAAACAGACTCCCCACTGAGCAGGGAGCCCCATACAGTGCTCGATCCCAGGACCCCAGGATCATGACTTGAGCCAAAGGCAGATGCTTAACCAACTGGGCCACCCAGGTGCCTTTAAATAATTAAGATTTATTACTAAAGGGGCACCTGGATGGCTCAATCGGTTAAGCTTCCAACTTTTTTTTTTTTTTTAAGATTTATTGATTCAGAGAGAGAGAGCATGTGCGCAAGTGGGGGGAGGGGCAGTGAGAGAGGGAGAGAGGATCCCAAGCAGACTCCCCACTGAACTGTGAGCTCCATATGGGGCTTGATCCCACCACCATGAGATCACCACCTGAACTGAAATCAAGAGTCGGAGTCTTAATCAATTGAGTCACACAGGCAGCCCTGGTTAAGCGTCCAACTCTTGGTTTCAGCTCAGGTCATGATCTCAGGATCTTGAGATCGAGCTCCAGGTTGGGCTCCATGCTCCGCGCAGGGTCTGCTTGAGATTCTCTCTCCTTCTCCCTCTCCATCCCAATCTGTTCCTCCCCCTCCTCCCACATGCCAGGTCTCTTTCTCTCTCACAATACAATAAATAAATAAATCTAAAAAAAAGATTTACTACTATAGAGGCAGACTTTTTACAATTTCATCACTAAAGTTACTATCTTTAAATTTTAACTATCCAAACAAGTCATCTCATACGCATTCCTGATAGTATTATCCCAATTTTAATGCTAGTAATAATAATTTTTGCTTTATAAATATTCAGTTCTTTTAAAACTAATCACAATATCTTTACCTTGCACATGAACTTTTATTTAGCAAAGTATAAACTGAAAAATCTGTTAGGTGTGTTGGTAAAAAAAAAATTATTTAACTGATTTAGTGGAAAAATATGCATAAAATAAGAGACATATGACAGCCCAGGATAATATGCTTGCAAGATATATGACAGACAACAGATTAAAACCTTTATTATAGTTCTTTCAAAGCAAAAAATAAAAACTGTAAACACCACAATAGAAGTTTGGAAATTCAAAAAGTTAGAAATATAAGTAATAAATAAGCCCATGAACAGATGGGGCAATAGCCAAAGGTGAACTAAAGATCAAGAGAGTAAATTAAACTTATTTTGATGGGAGATGAAGTAGGTTTATTTATAGGCAAGAGAAGCTAATATGAAGAATTTGAAATTATAGAAAACAACAAAATACATTATGGAGCAAGGTGCTGGAAGACATGGACCCAGATGGAAAAATAAAATGCAATACACACACAGCATTTAGAATGAATGAACTAGCCCTACTTCAATCAACATGGCTCAGTTTCAAGAACGTAATATGAATTATAAAGAAAAAGTCACCAAAGAGTACATATATTACGATTCTGTTCCAACAAGATTATGCTTAGGCTATGGAAAGCCACAAAACAACATTGCTCCCTTGGCATGGATGAGAAGGAACTTTATCATCTACAAAATAATATTGAAAAAATAGACTTTAGAACAGGGACTATAACCAGGGATAAAGAGGGATATCACACAATGATAAAGGGGTCAATTCAGCAAGAAGACATAATAATCTTAGATGAGTAAACAGTTTGAAAATGAATAAAGCGATAACCATGGAACTATAAAGAAAAATATCCAGGAATCAAAATACATCGCTTAAAACCAACAAATCTACCAATATGTAGATATTTGATATTCCTAAGGCAAACATTAATAAAAAGCATATAACTGATCAAAATCATATGGTGGGGGAAAAGTAAAAGGAGCAAAAACGAAGACAATGTATTCTCATTTTATCATTGCTTATAATATAAATTATAATAGGAAATTAATAAGTATTGTTATTCTCTAAGAAAGAGAAGATATGATGTATTAGGTAAAGTTATAATTATAAAGATAACCGGGGTGCCTGGGTGGCTCAGTTGTTAAGCATCTGCCTTCGGCTCAGGTCATGATCCCAGGGTCCTGGGATCGAGTCCCGCATCGGGCTCCCTGCTCCTTGGGAGCCTGCTTCTCCCTCTGCTTCTCTCTCTCTCTCTGTGTCTCTCATGAATAAATAAATAAAATCTTTAAAAAAAAAAATTAAAAAAAAAAAGATAACCAATAGAATATACAAACCTTTCTAAAGATTAAAAGAAAGTTTTTTTAATTTGTTGAGAGTTTTTTTAACCTATAAAAACCATGTGGTAATATTTTTAAATAGCAGACTGAAGTCAGATAAATTAGTCATATCAGTACACTTAAGCAGGTTTAACTTACTTATTAAAAAGAAAAGAGGGGGTGCCTGGGTGGCTCAGATGGTTAAGCGTCTGCCTTCAGCTCAGGTCGTGATCCCAGGGTACTGGGATCCAGCCCCGCATCGGGCTCCCTGCTCAGCGGGAAGCCTGCTTCTCCCTCTCCCACTCCCCCTGCTTGTGTTCCCTCTCTTGCTGTGTCTCTGTCAAATAAATAAATAAAATCTTTAAAAAAAAGAGAGAGATCTTCACATTGGCTCACAGAACAAAACCTAATTCATTGCTATTTACAAAAAAAAAAAATACAACTATAACTAAGTGATTAAGACAGATCAAAAATAAAAGGCTGGTCTAAAGTGTTCCGTGTAGATGCAAACCAAAAAAAAAAAAAAAACAGACATCATATTTTTTTATCTAAGTATGTAAAACTCTGGCCAATTTGCATTAAACAACACTAAGAAGGACATTTAAATGCTATAGTGTGCAATTTCTCACAAAAGATATTACATTATAAATATATATGCACCAAATAATTGATATAGTAACCAAAAGGAATATGAAGAACTAAATAACATAACTAATGAGCTAACTCTAATTTATGTATATCAAACTGCAATGTCCCTTTTCAATAACAGAACTGATCTATTTGGGACAGCAGTGTGCCCAGCAAAAATACGACATCCCCAGATTTTCCTACATCTTGATATAGCCACATGACTAAGCTCCAATGAATAAGGTGGAAGAAGTATAGTGTGGAACTTCTGGGAAATCTCCCTAAGGAGAAATAGGCAGGCTCTTCCTCTCTTTCCTTATCCAGAAAACATGGATATGATGGCTCAAGCTTTAGCATCATCCCGGACCATGAAGACAAGGGCATGTAAAAAGTGAACATGAAACAACTTTGTAAAACCACCAAATTAGCCCTGGACTACCAAACTGTAGTTATGTATTTATTCTGTTATGGTTGGGTGTCTGCCAGACCCACCTGAACCTAGTTCTAATAGATATAAACCTGAAAGCAAACAATGTCCAAAGAACATTCACCAAAATTGATAATATATTTTAGGACATACACAAACATAAGCCAAACTCAAGAAAACAGATGGAGGGATTAGCTTAAAACAGGAGAAGGGTCATCTCTTCCTCTTGAGACTAGGAGACCAGGTGCATATACAGGTAAGTGTGTAGATGTTGAGTAGAAGGTCAGCGGGTTCTCCCTGCCTCATCACCTCAATTTTCTCCTTGAAATAGGAGTCAGAAATGTTTCAAAGGTAGGGGGAGGAAGTAGAGGTTAAGGAGATTTGCATGTTTAGAATGCCACTAGGGGATAAGAGAGGAAGCTGAGAAGAAACAGGCAAGATTTTTGGTGTTGTTATTGTTGTTCTTCAGATCATAGAAAAAATTTTCAAGTTTATGCCTCAAACCGGATCCCTGTGTATCGAGGACCAAAACCTCTCATTTTAGGAAGAAAGCAAAAACAAATTCCCCAATAAAGGTTAAAATGAATTCAAAATTAAACTAAACTGACAATTTAATCAAAAGTCCCTAAATGATGCCTCGAGGTGTGCCTCTTACTGATTTTTACAAATTAGTAAATTAATGCTTATATATATGTATTTATATAAGTATATATATAAATATAAATTAAAACTTAAATATTTTTGTTGGTTTAATAGGAAAAAAGATGTTACAATAGTAACTAACAAGAAAAATATATCAACTCACCTAAGGATACTTTGTGAGACTTAAGAAAGCATCACCACCTGGTGGTAGATTCTCGGTAACAGCAATAAAAGAGGAAGGAAATGGATGGTCTCTGTCATTGACAATATATATTGTGAGAGACCAGAAGTTTTGACCAAAGCTAATGACCAAAAAAAGTAGTACTATAAGTACTTAGTTTCCAATTTCATAGGATAATAGAATTTTTTCTTTAGAAGGATGATCTAGAATCAAGATTTAAAACTTAATACAATATTCCATATAGTACAGAAATCCTGTCTACAAAATTCTTGAGTTGTGGTATATTGCCTCTGCTAAATATCTATAGCAATAATAAGATTATTCTCTGGACACTAGATTGTGAGCTGAAATTCGACATATTTTGTGTCCTTCATCCAGTAAATCTAATGTTGCAACCTGATGCAACATAGAAAAACCCTATGATATCTTCCACAGCCTGACTTCAAATATAGCTCTCTTATTTTGCGCTTTTCTATCACAAATACACCCTTTTCTTCAATTGACTTGATTTCTAGGCCCCTTACATCCTGGTCTTCCAGATTGTTCAGATACACCTTGATTTGTCAAAGTCTATTTTTATTGCAATGCCTAAAATAGAACTGACTATTCCAGATGTAGCCTACCCAGCAGAATATAGGTGTTTCTTTTAATGTTACCCATGTTTCCCTGGCAGATTTTAATACCTGTGTCATACTTCAGCTCATACACTTTAGTCACAATTGTTCTTGAATAGCTCTATATTATTTGGTGACCAGAAAACTAAGTATTGGGGTAGAGAGAACAGATTTAAGGACCTACTCCTGAAAGTATATCCCTAACCTTGGCTAACTCTCTGTTCTACAAACTTCCACCATAAACCTAACGATAAGACAAAACAGGGACAATAAAAGAATGCCTTCATGATCACCATAAAGAAGAGACACTAAAATATACGTTTTTTGACACGTTTTACTTCTCAGACCAGACTCCTGCTGGTGACAGCATCACACAGCAAGGGTCTCTATGCATCTCTCTGAACTGGAAGTTGGAAAACCAAGGACAGTGTAGCCTGTGTGGCAATATAATAAAGCAAACAATGGTGTTCTCAGTGGTAAAAGGTTATTGAGAATTTTTCCTAGGGTGTGTTTAGGCAAGGGACGTAGAGGTGAAACACTGTTTTGACAGCAGGAGCTTCTGCAGCAATATTAGAATCTTCTGCAGACTTCTGTAGCAAATAGGTTCACACCACTCAGAGAAATGCCATTGGTAAGTCTAGACACATGTTTTGTTGTTGTTGTTGTCGTTTTTTAAGGAGATAGGATTTTATTGAATATACCACAAGGGAGTGGTGTAGACAGATGTTTAACACAGATCGCTATTAAATATCTGGTAAGGAAGTGGATATTTATCATAACAAATTTTTTAATTTGACTTCTCATTCTCTTCACATTTCTCAGGATAACATATGTACCCATATGAACATATGATACAGATGTGACTCAAAACATTTTTACTATGAACACAGAAAAAGAAGCATTACATATATGTATTATTTCAGCTCTTATGTAAGTGGCTACATGTGGGAATCTATATGAAATAAACAGCATGTGAAAAAAAGATATTTTATGAGAAAGCAAGTAATTCTTGACCAATTTAATTCTATGATTAAAATTTAGCTTTATCATTTTTGTTTTTATGTTTCAGGGACCTTGAAGGCAACCATATCCATAATTTAAGAAATTTGACTTTTATTTCCTGCAGTAATTTAACTGTTTTGTAAGTAGTGTTTTATCCTTTTGAAGTGATGTTAAATATCTTTACAAACAAAATTAATCATTTATGTGAACATAAGTTCACATAAACATCCACAGTAATTATGGCAAATGTTCACTTATGACTTGAAGTTTTAAAACTGAAACTGAAGTGCATTGGCAAAATTATTGAAGTTCACACCAAGCTTCATCAAGATTCACAACATGCATGGATCATCACAACAGTACTCTATTTATGAGACCTGTTTTTCTCACACTTAAATAATGCCCATTTTAATGGAAAGAAATTTTCATTGACCACCTAAAATCTCTCCTTGGATATCAGTTTGAGAAACACTAAGTTAGTCTTAATCTGTAAGAATGTTTGCCCTTTGCAAATTATTACTGTAGAGATTGCGGAAAAAATTTAATTACAACCAAAATTTTTTAAAATACTGCAGAATGTCTACACCCCTGAAGATATAATTGTGGACACCAGGATAAACTTCAGAATGTTATTGAGTATGATTTCTCCTTACGTCTTTCTGGCCTATTTTAAACTCACACTGATTTTTCCATGAAAGTGAAGGATGCTGGAGCTTCTTTCAATATAAAAACACGACTGCCTCATTTATGGGTTATTCTTTCAGAACAGTGCTTTCCAAATTGTGAGTTGAAAGTCACAAGTGGGTGATGAAAGCAATGTGGTGTCTTCCGACTTGCTTTTTTAATGAAACAAAGTTTAATTGAATTGAATAGAAATATCAGAGTGCAGTTCAGGTAATTAAATGTACTGTTTCTTGAGTCTCGGGTTCTGTGGGTGTATGTTATGTCCCAATGTTTTTAAGAGCAGTTACCAGGGGAAAACTTTGAAAACCACTATACTAGAATCCTTCTGGAAACATCCCAGAATCCATCTTCAAATCCATACTAGAAACATAATACTAGGACCTCTGTGTACAGGCAATGCAATAGCTATCACTGATACAAGAAAAATTTTCCTCCAATATGCATCCCCCATTCCAATGAGTTCAAGCCACTAAGATGTTTGAATTCTTGCACAGTGAGCTCAGCAGTCTTCAGGTGCGGGATGCTTTATATCAGTCATGCAAAACAGTTCCTACTAACTGCCCAAAAGAAACCAAATTGCACCTGAAGGACATAGACCAAAACCTGGAACTTCTTCGCTGTTCTACTTTTATTTGTTCTTAAAGAAGCCTCTGTGTGAGGAAATCATTTGTGAGTTTCCTCTTGGCAGGGGCTTTTGCTTTTCTGGTCTAGGGATACTGGCAGGAGGTGGTAATGGTTTGGAGAGCAGAGAGAAAATAAATACTTCAAGATGGAACAAGGCCAACCTCTGAGAATATCACACATTTAAAGAATTGGAAACATTTTAAGACATTTTTTAAAAAGATCTTATTTATTTACTTGTCGGAGAGAGAGAAAGCACAAGCACGGGGAACTGCAGGTAGAGGGAGAAGATGGCTCCCCGCTGGGCAAACAACTCCATATAGGGCTCGATCCCAGGACGCTGGGATCGTGACCTGAGCCGAAGACAGACGCTTAACGGACTGAGCAACCCAGGCCACGGGATTTTAAAGCTTTTCCATGAGTTACTCCTTTATGCTGGCTCATAATACATGAGATCAGTGCAGAAATGTACTGGTCAAGAAGTACATACAGTCTTTGGGGCAACTGGGTGGCTCAGTCCGTTAAGCATCTGTCTTCGGCTCAGGTCATGATCTCGGTCCTGGGATTGAGCCTGCTGGGAGCCAGCTTGTGCGCTCTCGCACTGTCAAATAAATAAACGAATCTTTAAAAAAAAAGAATTACATACAGTCTGGTTCAACATCCCAAACTAGAGATCTTCTGAATTGGTCCAGTTTAGATTAGACATCCTTAGGCAACTCCACCCCAAGTCGCATCAGCTACCAGATGCATATGAGTGCTACTGTGCGCGTGCGCGCGGGATTTCTGTTAGAGACGTGCTAGGCGGACTGAAGAAGTGGCGACTCCCTAATACAGCTCCCGGTGCATGAAATTCAGTCTGTATTCTCAAGGGTTCACATTTTCACTATTTCCCTTGCAGAGTTCTTCCCTACCTCACTTAAAAATTTGAATAATATTTTATTTTTATCATCATTAAAAGACTTGAGAAATTTAAAACTAAAATTAGACTGGGTAAGTAACCATACTACAAAATACATGATGTGAAAATGCACTATATATAATTATCTTTTTTTTTTCAGATTGTTAATCTTCCCTCCAAAAACTCATTTACCTCTTATCTCAAGGAGCCACAACATATTTTTCTTTTTACTTTCAGGGTAATGAGGAAAAACAAAATTAATCACCTAAATGAAAATACTTTTGCACCTCTCCAGAAGCTAGATGAATTGTAAGTTTGATAAGACTTTTGTTTCTATGGTTTTAGTTCAAACTTGTTACACATATATGCTTTTATACATTTGAGAAATATTTATCTCTTTTCCTAGCATTATTTGTATGTACTTTGAGCCATAAATGAACTCTATATAGCTTACAAAAATACACATCAATATATATACATATAATAACTACTTGAGGAAAATGAGATAAAGGAAACACAGCTACAAAGAAATAATAAAGTAAGGGTAAAATTAATAAATAAAATACATCCTACATCACTCTGTCCCACTGCTAGAGAGGAACAGCATATTTGTTTTTAAGTTTCTTAAAGAGTTAGGATTCAGAGACTATAAGATAAAAAGACATACTTTGCTAATTCTGGAAATAAAAGATAATCTTGGATCCACAAAGAAATTAGACATCCTTGGATAACATGCCAACCTATAATAATGGAAGAGAGACATAAGTTAAATCAATTGTCTACACTGTCCTTTTTTTAAGGTCAGTGACCCAGTTCCAAAGGGCATTAAAACAACACTCTGATAAACCAAAGCTTTGTGGCCCGAGCACATAGTAGCTGATTATCAGAATAAAATATATGTTGGGCAATGGATGAAGTACATGTCCTTCAGACAATTTTTTTATGTTTTACTATTAATTTTCTCAATTGGATTTTGCTAAAGTTTGGACTAGCCACTACAGTCGACCCTTGAACAACTTGGGTTTGAACTGTGCAAAAATTAGGCTCCAAATCATAGTCCTACTCTAATGTAAAAGGAAGAAGGGAATGAAGGGAAGGGGAAAAGAGGCACAACACATGCATTAATTAAATTAGAAAATAGAAAAATATCAGCAAGCATTTGTCTCTGAAGAAGTGATGAAATGGGATAAATTATTTTTATATTTTCCCATTACACTCGCTTTTCTAAAACTTTTAGACTTCTGGTAATTAGTGTAACTCACTAACAGCACTGTTAAAAAGTTGTATAATCATTTCCTAACAAATTACAGAACAATGAATAAAGTCTTAAGAAACTGATATGACATGGTTGCAATTATTTCCCTAGGGATTTAGGAAGTAATAAGATTGAAAATCTTCCACCGCAAGTATTTAAGGATCTGAAGGAGCTCTCACAATTGTAAGACTGATACTAATTTTGTCATTTCACTTCTTTATTTGTTTTAATGTCTTTTATCTTTTAAATTGTAATAACATACATAACACAAAATTTAGCATTTTAACCATTTTAAACGTACAGTTCAGTGATATTAAGTACATTCATGTTGTACAACCATCTCCACCATCCATCTCCAGAACTTTTTCATCCTCCCAAACTGAAACTCCATACCTATTAAACAATATCTCCTCATCACCTCCCCTGACCAGCATCTCTGTTCTGTTTTCATTAATTTGACTACTCTAGGTACCCCATATAGATGGAATCATTCAATAGTTGACCTTTTGTGACTGGCTTATTTCACTTAGCATAATGTCTTCAAGGTGCGTACGTTTTGTAGCATGTGTCAGAATTTCTGGATATTATTCTGAATAATAGCATTAATTCATAATATTATTCTGAATAGTAATTCACTATATATATAATGTGACATATATATGTCACATTGTGTTTATCCATTCATCCATTAATGGACACTTGGGTTCCTTCCACCTTTTAGCTATTGTGAGTAATGCTATGAACATGGGTGTACAAATATCTGTTTGAGACCTTTCTTTCAATCCTTTTCAGTATATAGCCCCAGAAGTAAAATTGCTGGATCATACGGTAATTCCATGTTAACTTTTTGAGGAAACAGCACACTGATTTCCAAGCAGCTACACCATTTCACATTCCTACTAGCAGTGCACGGGTGTTCCAATTTCTCTACATCTTCAACAACACTTGTTCTTTTCTATTTGGGGGGGGTTATATTCATCCTAATGGATGTGAAAGTCATTGTGGTTTTGATTTGCATTTCCCTAATGGTTAATGATGTTGAACATCTTTTCATGGGCTTATTGGCCATATATCTTCTTTGGAGAAGTGTCTATTCAAGTCTTTTGCCCATCTTTTTAATTGGGTTGATTTCTGTTGTTGAATTGTAGGAATTCTTTATATATTTTAGATATTAGATCCTTTTCAGATATATGATTTGCAAGTATTTTCTTCTATTCGGTAAATTGCCCTTACACTGTTGATAGTCTCCTTTGACATACAAAAGTTTTTAATTTACGTGTAGTCAAATTTTTCTGTTTTGTTGTCATTGCCTATGCTTTTGGTGTTGTATACAAGAAATCATTGCTTAATCCGGTGCCCTGAAGCTTTTCCCCTATGTTTTTTTCCTAAGAGTTTTATAGTTGTAGCTTTTATATTTAGGTCTTTGATCCATTTTGTGTTAATTTTATACATGATGTAAGGTAAGTTCTAAGTTCATTCTTTTGTATGTGGATAGTAATCTGGTTTTCCCAGCTCCATCTGTTGAAAAGACTGTCCTTTCCCCCACTGAACAGTCTTGACACCATATATACAAGGGTTTATTCCTGTGCTCTCTATCCTATTCCATTGGCCTATATACTTGTCTTTGTAACAGTACTACCTGGTACTGATAACTGTAGCTTTGTAATAAGTTTTGAAATTAGGAAGTGTTAAGCCTCCAGCCTTGTTCTTTTTCAAAATTGTTTTAGCTATTCAAGTTCCTGTGAGATTCCATGCAAATTTCAAAATGGATTTTTCTCTCTATGCCAAGAGTATTAGGACTGCGACAGAGATTGCACTGAATCAATGGGTCACTTTGGGGAGTATTGACATCTTTTTTTTTTTTAACATGTATTTATTTATTTTAGAGAGAGAGCACGGGAGTGGAGGGGAGGGCAGAGGGAGAGAGAGAATCTTAAGCAGACTCTGCACTCAGTGTGGAGCCAGACCTGGGGCTCAATCGCAGAAGCCCAAGATCACAGCCCTGAGATCAAGACCTGAGCCAAATCCAAGAGTTGGATGCATAACTGACTGCACCACCCAGGCGCCCCAGGGAGTTTGACATCTTGACAACATTGTCTGCTAATCCATAAACATACAGTGTCTTTTCAAATTTCTTTTGGCAACATTTTATTTTCAAACACAAGTCTTTCACTTCCTTGGTTAAGTTTATTCCTAAATATTTGATTCTGTTGATGCTATTGTAAATCGAATTACCTTTTGCATTTCCATTTTGGATTGTTCATTGTTAGTGTATAAAAACACATTCAATTTTTGTGTAGTGGTTTTGTATTTGGCAACTTTGCTGCATTTAGTTATAAGTTCTAACAATTCTGTGTGTGTGTGAAATCTTTAGGGTTTTCTACATACAGTATTATGTCATACGTGAACAGAGATAATTTTACTTCTCCCTTTCAAATTTGAATGCCTTTTTTTTTTCCTTGCCTAATTACTCTGGCCAGACTTCCAATACTATGTTGAATAGAAGCAAAAGTGGTCATCCTGGTCTAGTTACTGATTTTGGAGGAAAAGCTTTCAGCCTTTCACCATTGAGGATGATGTTAGCTGTGGGCTTTTCATATATGGCCGGTATTGTGTTCAGATAGTTTCCTTCTAGTCCTAGACTGTTGAGTCCACTTTGTTTCTTTATACAACTCAATTTTCATTGTCATTCTTCCACTCTTTCTATAATCACTGCCTCCCAGAAGCTTCCCCACCTAAATAACGATCTAAACTAGAATAAATTTCTCTAAGAGAATTTGCCCTGAGAAGCTCCCTTTAATCAATGATTTTTGTCTCAAGGTTTTTTTTTTTTTTACAAAGATTCTGAAATTCTTTTCTATCGAAATTGAGCTGCACTGTAACTCTGGTCTCTATCTCTTTGTTCCCAGCTATAGCCTTTTACTTTTCATTTCATGCCTCACAAATCATTAGCACAAATGTCACTCTTTGGCATAAGATTTATTGTAAAAAGTATTCAGGGTGATTCTATCAGTTCAAATTTTGACAAAATGAGATTGTTTTTCATTTAACTAAATGAGATCTTAAGCAAAAGGTGAGGTATGTGTGGTTTCTTGCAGAGCACCCTACTGTGTCTATGGTGAGAGCCATTTCTTGACAAGTCCACTTTCATTCTTATGTTGTCTTAGCTCCCACTCACTAATAAAATCATAGTGTTAATTAAGAGCCAGGCACAATTCTAGGTGTTTTATCTCCATTAATTCATTTAAATATTTGATGAACTCTGTAAGGCAAGTGTTGTTACTACACTTTTTTTGTTAATGTTTAAAAGTAATCCAGTCAACAGATAACACTGTCTCTTTACTTAAGCAGTTTCTAGAAATGACCTATTGCTGCCTTTTTTTTAAAAACAGGAATCTTTCCTATAACCCAATCCAGAAAATTCAAGCAGATCAATTTGATTATCTTGTCAAACTCAAGTCTCTGTAAGTATATACCTATGGGGATAGTTTTACGATGAAATTGTTATTTATAAACTAATAGCTAATAAATTTTATAAAATAAAATGTATACAATCTTTCAAATCAGAAGCTTTATTCCCAGGATATGAGTTAAACACCATGAAACCATATGAGTGCTCACTAGACTATGAACAAACAGTTTTATCTTACAAGTTTATAAACTAAAAATCAGATAATGATTTTATATTTTCCTGTAATCACCATGAGCTTATATTAGATTGTTTGCTTTGATCTTCTGAAGGCAACTCTGCATATTCATTTCTCCATTAGCACTGGTATCTAGGATTTTATTATAGCCATCGTTATCCCAAAGATGCAATATTCTAGATTATATAAATCAGTACTTACACCACACAAACACACACACACACACACACAAATCTGTTATGGTCTAAGAATTGCCTTTAAAAGATAAGCTTCAGTTCATTTAATTTAAATGTTCTCTCAGTAAAATGGCATCTTATTAGAAAAAAATATATTATCTAAAAATTATTAGAAAAATGTCAAACCTCTCTGCTATTGTAATATTATCTAAAAGATAATGTGTGTTCATTTATTCCACAAACCCTTATTGAGTAGTTACTATGCACAAAGCATGTGTTATGACCTATAAGGATCAAAAAAATTCAAATAGAGGAGATATTTGTGTAAAAATGTCAGAATCAAGAAAGAGTTGGGGAAGTAAGTGCATAGGGCAGGCTGAGTATTAACGTTTGGTTCACAATCAGTGTTAACTGACAGCATTTTATTTAACTGTCCTTCACAAAAACTCGTTTTATTACACCCTTGTGATATATGTTATTTTGATAATTAATTTGATATTTTTAGCAGCCTGGAAGGAATTGAAATTTCAAATATCCAACACAGGATGTTTAGACCTCTAATGAATCTCTCTCACATGTAAGCAGATGTTTTTCTTGTTTTTCACCTTGATTTCAATCTTATGTTTCCACGTGCACTGTGCTAATATATCCATACCCAATGCATCCAATCTATCAAATTTTCCGCCGACTCATTTGCCTAAACAATATTATTCTTGAAGTGTTGCTATTGGGTGGGATGATTTTTAGTGTTCCATGGTTTGGTAGAATCAAAGGTGATTTTTTCAATGTCAGAGAACATGAGTGTGGAGAGAACACACTCAGTCTTATAAGCTCTCCTTAGCACGGATACCATTCATACATAGTGATATTTGTCTGATGAGCTAGTAATTCACACACATGGTCTAAGTGTTACCAGGTGAAGAAATAGGAACTTATATAAGCAACACAAAATAATTGTAAATAAATAATTGCTGTAAATGAGGAAAGTATGGAGAAATCCTCAGTAAAAATTGCCGCCAATGTCAGGACATGATTGGAGCAAGTGTGTATGGATAAAATGGCAAGCTTTGAAAAATCTTTTATTCAAACAGTGTGTATTATGGTACCATTGATTCCATGCTTTGGAAACATTTTTCTTTAATTGAATGCAGTCTTACAGCAGAGATTAGAATGATCTCCGTGCCAGGGTAATTAAGTGTCGACAATTTAGAAAGTGTCATGTCAGCCAACATCACTCTATAATTTTGCTTATATTTTAAGTCTAACGCAGGACATTCTTTTGTTTTCCATAACTCTTCAGAGAGATGCTTATAAAAGTTTATTTAATTGCACGCAACACATACCACTCGAACTAGTGTAAGCCAAACATAGTTTATTGGGAGAAAATGGTATAGCTCATAAAACCCAAGAAACAACTCAAGGAACTGGGCAGAAACCATATCAGATCTAAGGAATTCAGGCAGCAAGAGTTAAAAACAGGACAATATACTGTAATTGTCAAGCTTTTACCTTATATTACTCCAGCTCTCTATACTATAATGATCATTTATAATTTTTGCCAGAGTACATAGCGTTAGAGGCAAATAGATCTAATTTGATCTCCAATTTCTACATTTATTAGAAAATTTCATAGCAAATAATTTGCCTCCACTGAAGATTCATCTCCTCCTATGGTGATGCTAATACCTTGCTCATGGAGTTGATTTGAGAATTGATTCCTGATACCTAGAAGATGCTCAATAAATGGTGTTGGTGTTGCTGGTAACACAGTAGCCATTACTGGTTATCTGGATAGTGTCTTCATCAACACGAGAGGTCTCTCTATTGATGAAAAAATTAACTCAACAAATATTTATTGAACACCTTATTACGTACCAAAATCGGGTCGAGAGATAAGCATGTGAACAGGCAGGTTCAGCTCACATAATAACTTCTATAATAGAAAAGCCTCGGAAGCCAGAGGAGAAAACATTTGGCTTCCTCTTCCCCAGAGGGCTGAAAAGATTAGATGAAGCAACAATAGGAGCTACATAAACACTAAAAATCCAATAAAAGTTCCCTTAGATGGATTAATTCTCTTGATCCCATGCTAATGGTTTATTTATGTTTTGAGGCATGTCGCACACTTGTATATTCATGATGCCTATTTGCTGCTCTGACCCACATATTCTTTTGCAGTGAAATCAAGTTCACAAGAATTAAAATGTAAATCTTTAGTATCCTTAATGTTTTGCATGACTGTGAGCCTCATATTAAGACATTTTCTTTCTACTGAGAAAATGTAGAAAAGAAATATGAATGTATAGTGACACTGAATTAAATTTAAAATCTTATTTAACTTTCTCTTTGTGCATCAGATATTTTAAGAAATTCCAGTACTGTGGGTATGCACCCCATGTTCGCAGCTGTAAACCAAACACTGATGGGATCTCATCTCTAGAAAACCTCTTGGCAAACATTATTCAGAGAGTGTTTGTCTGGGTTGTATCTGCAGTTACATGCTTTGGAAACATCTTTGTCATTTGTATGAGACCTTATATCAGGTCTGAGAACAAGCTACATGCCATGTCAATCATTTCTCTCTGCTGTGAGTATTTCCTGATTGAAGAAGAATTATAGTTTTGAAATACATAAAAGCACTGGTATTAAAAATAAGTAAACAGAGTGGTAGAATTACAAGATTTTACATTTTTCTCCTTTTTGCTTATATGTTGTTTTCACATTCACTGTAATGAAAATAAAATGACTTTGGTGAGAAGGAGAATAAGTATTTGAAACAGGAAAATTCAGTTACCTTACACAGATTAATGAAGGTCTTGTTCATTAGTTTTGTCTCATAAAAAATATCTCGTTCATTAGTTTTCTTCTCTGAAGGCATGTTTTGTTAAAGCATATAAACTCTTCTACTGTGAATAAAATGGCAACTTTTCACGGTCATATTTTTACACTCAGAATTGTATTTACTTTTTTGTTTGCATGTCTGGATCATAGATATTGACTTAACTGATAGCTGTTTTTCTGGTTTCTGTGCTACTAAAATCTCTTCCATTCGTAATTTGAAATATTTGAATAAGAAAATGTTTTTACATAGTATTAAATTTTGTTTAAGTTTTTGAAATGTGACCGCCAAGTACTGTGTTAAATGAGGACTACAAAGAAAAATAAGCAAGAAATAAGCAAGTGGTCAGGCTGTTCATAGTGTCAAGTGGCCTACAATGTATTCATACTTTCTCCAGCAAGTATCAATCTACATGATGTTTTGCTTTATGTGTGCTGTCCATGTCTTCCCCCCCCAGACTCATTCCAAGTCTAATGTTTGTTTTATTCATTGCAAACTACCTAAGAAATAGAAGTCAGAAATTAGTTACTACTTTGTATTGTTAATTACAAAATTTTGAGTATGCTCAATTTCTCTGGTGAAGGCTAGAATATAATTCAGTGTTTAAGGATTAGGGACAGCTTTATGATTTATACAGTGATGTGATTTCAGAAACCTTGTGTAGATTGCCTGTGTAGTCAAAAAATCTCACCTACTCTCTGATATGAAATGTTTGCTTAAAAAGCAAAATCACCAAATAGTGCATCACATTAACAACTGATTTTGGGGATGGGGGAGCCTAAAAAGAGACCGAGAAAGATGTAAAAGTGGGAAGAGAGAATCAAAGAGAACAGGTTTGCTTAGACCAGCTCTGGGTAAATAACTTAAGCCCTTCAAAATTATATTGACTATAGAGCGCTTTTTTTTTTTAAGATTTTATTTATTTATTTGAGACAGTGTGAGCACAAGCAGGAGGAGTGGCAGGCAGAGGGAGAAGCAGACTCCCCACTGAGCAGGGAGCCTGACTCTGGGCTCAATCCCAGGACCTCGGGATCATGACCTGAGCTGAAGGCAGACACCTAACCGACTGAGCTACCCAGGCGCCCCTCAACATAATTGCATTTTATCCATTTACTCAACAACACCTCTAGGTGATGAGACCAGAATGGAAAACAAAACAGACAAAATCCCTGCTCACACAGACTTGAAGACAGTTGCTGAAGAGGTCCTTACCCATAAATGAACTGTTAGAATAAAAGTACCTCCTCCTAAGATGGAAGTAAATTAGGCATTTTTTGCTAATACTAAAAATATTACCAGTTATTGTTAATTCCATTATACCTATTTATTTCTCTAAATTTGCAACATCTACTGATCCTATAGGTGCTGACTGCCTAATGGGAATATATCTGTTTCTGATCGGAGCCTTTGACCTAAAGTTTCGTGGAGAATACAACAAGCATGCGCAGCTGTGGATGGAGAGTATTCACTGTCAGCTTGTGGGATCTTTGGCCATTCTGTCCACTGAAGTATCAGTGTTACTGCTAACATTTCTGACCCTGGAAAAATATATCTGCATTGTCTATCCTTTTAGGTGTTTAAGACCTAGAAAATGCAGAACAATTACAGTTCTGATTCTCATTTGGATTACTGGGTTTATAGTGGCTCTCATTCCATTGACCAATAAGGAATTTTTCAAAAACTACTATGGCACCAATGGAGTGTGTTTCCCTCTTCATTCAGAAGATACCGGAAGTACTGGAGCCCAGATTTATTCAGTGACAATTTTTCTTGGTGAGAAACCCTGGATTATAAGTCCTTTTATTTAATGACTAGAATAAATCATAATGTCAGTCTCATTATTTCTTCTAATGTTTATAAATTTTTATTTCAGATCTTCTAACCAGTTTTTCTCACTGACATTGGGACGAATTCTGTCAGAATATCCCTAAAGGGATTTTTTGCCCTGAACTACCACTTTATCATATAAATTCCAACATGCTCCTTAATAAAAGACAAAACAGTAAATACTTGTATTTTGGGCAGTCGCCCTAATAATACTAAATAAAACATATTTTAACCCTTTGCACTTATAATATGAACAAATTCAAAATAGCCACACAAGTCTTTGCCTTGAAAATAGACATACAAGTGTTTTTCTCTTGTAAAAAATATTCTCGGGGGGAGGGTAAAGAAAAAAAAATATATATATATATATATTCTCAAATAACTTAAACTAATTGAATGATTTAAAAAACCTATAAAGATTAATTTAAAAGACCCAGGATATTCACTGAATCACTATAATCTCATTTTAATATGCCATTTTTAAATTAAAATTCCCTTATTCCTCATTAGTTCAACATTACTTCAAATTTTTAAAAAATTCATTATTTTTGTGTACCTTAGTAATTCTTATGAAGAACAAAAAACATATTCATGTTCAAACAGCTAAGAGTGTGTGTGTTTGTTTTGAAAGGATGCTAATACACATCAATAATAATCTTTACATTCTAAACAGGTGTTAACTTGGCGGCATTTATCATCATAGTTTTTTCCTATGGAAGCATGTTTTACAGCGTTCATCAAAGTGCCATAACAGCAACTGAAATACGGAATCAAGTTAAAAAAGAGATGATCCTTGCCAAACGGTTTTTCTTTATTGTATTTACTGATGCATTATGCTGGATACCCATTTTTGTACTGAAATTTCTTTCATTGCTTCAGGTAGAAATACCAGGTACAACTTTTTTTTCTTTCTGTAAAAAATTAATAAGTCTGTCTCTGCAGTGTTCCTCTAAGAAAGAAAATTAAGATCCTTAACACCAACTCATTTTAAGAATTGTAAGTCAGAGTTACATGTACTTCAGGCTCTGTTCATCAATCAAAAGTTTACTGGGAGGAAACTGTTCAGTTATTTCCGTAAATGCCTAAAGCACAATTATTATTGGAACAAAGTAACAACTCAAATAAATAACACTCTGTGTTTTGTAATTCTGATAATGTCATGCTTAAGATGACCAAACAGGTAAAAATGACTATCAAATATTTACTTCATTTTTTTTCTTTTTTTACTTCATTTTTTTTGAGAACATAAGACATTTTTCTTCCCAGATTGCATAGCAATTTATTTATTTTTTTTTAAAGATTTTATTTATTTATTTGAGACAGAGAGAATGAGAGAGAGAGAGCACATGAGAGGGGGGAGGGCCAGAGGCAGAAGCAGGCTCCCTGCCGAGCAGGGAGCCCAATGCGGGACTCGATCCAGGGACTCCAGGATCATGACCTGAGCCGAAGGCAGTCGCTTAACCAACTGAGCCACCCAGGCGCCCTGCATAGCAATTTAGAGAACATTACCCCAGAGTGTGAGGGATGACTGAAGAATGCATTCTTGGTATTTAAAAATAATGTACATCACACTCATTAGGATAGCTACTATCAAAAACACAAAAAATTTTTAAAAATTTAAAAAAATAAAAAAAATAAAAACACGAAAAATAACACAAACTGGTGAGGATTTGGAGAGATTGTAGCTCTTGTGCATCACTGGTAGGAATGCAAAATAACACAGCTGCTATAGAAAACAGCATGGTGGTTCCTCAAAAAATTAAACATAGAAATACCATATGACCCAACAATTCCAATTCTGGGAATTAAAGGAACTAAAAGCAAGAACTCAAACAGACATTGGTATACCCAGGTTCATAGCAGCATTATTCACGATAGCCAAAAGCTGGAAATAACCCAAGTGTCCATCGATGGATGCATGGATAAACAAAGTGTGTTATACACACAAAATGGTTTATTACTCAGCTTTATAAAGGCAGGAAATTCTGAAACATGGTACGACATGGATGGACCTTGAAGACATCATGCTAAGGGAAATAAGCCCGTCGCAAAAGGAAAATATTGTGTGATTCCACTGTATGAGGTAACCAGAGTAGTCGAATTCATAGAGACAGAAAGTTTGTGAATGTGTTGTCAGGGGTTGGGAGGAGAGGGGGTGAAAAGTTATTGTTTAATAGGTATGGAGTTTCTAGTGGGGAAGATGAAAAAGTTCTGGAGATGGATGGTGGTGATGGTTGCACAACACTATGAATGTACTTATTGCCACTGAATGGCATGCTTAAAAATGATTAAAATGGTAAATTTTATGTCATGTATATTTTATCACAATAAAAAATGTGCAAAATGCTGTTAATTATAAGTATAGTGCAGTATATATTCACATTTTTAAAAGTTATAAACATACAATTTTAATTTTGTTTTATCCTATGGTTGGTGGTAATAGTATCTTACATTTTATAAACAACAAAGAGGGAAAATAGCATCAATTAAATTATAATAACAAATCTGAACTTTTGGTAGTTACCTATGTACTACAGTGATTTTTAAGATAAGTTTAGCCAACAGTGTTTTTACCGAAATATCTAGTCAAAAGTCTAAAAATGAATACTTACTTTTAAAACCAAAGAAATAGCAGAAATCTAACTATATATTTTGAGAAACACTATATGTACTATCCAGCAATTAAAATACTGGAAAAGGTATGATTTGAATGCTAAATGATACTGTTTTTCCTAAAATGGAATCATATCACAATAATATGCAATCACTTGGTGGAAAATGTTTCTACCTAATGGAATACTTTTATGGATGTATTCAAGAAAAGCTACTTAGCAAAGAACCCTGTTTTTTTTGCAGCACCAGCACTCCCCTCAAACACTGGCACCCTGAAAAGACATCCTGGAAACACATTAGACTTGGTATTTAATTATGTGACATCAAAGGGAAAAAATTAAGACTCAAAAGGGGGCTGGGGGAGAAACAAGGGAAAGGGGTTTCTATACCTTGTAAACATCCCTGAACACTAAAACTACTGCATTTTTCTCTTCTAGGTACCATAACCTCTTGGGTAGTGATCTTTATTCTGCCTATCAACAGTGCTTTGAACCCAATTCTGTATACTCTGACCACAAGACCATTCAAAGAAATGATCCATCAGTTTTGGTATAACTACAGACAAAGAAGATCTATTGACAGCAAAGGAAGTCAGAAAACATATGCTCCGTCATTCATCTGGGTAGAAATGTGGCCACTGCAAGAGATACCATCTGAGTTAATAAAGCCAGCTCTTTTCACAGACCCCTGTGAATTGTCACTAATTTCTCAATCAACTAGACTCAATTCCTATTCATAACTGACTCTGAAACCCATTGCTATGCAGAGAATGTTGTGGGATGCTTCACGATGGATTTATTAGTATAAAATGAATGCCGCAAAATTAATAATTTATAATGGTTAAGATAAAGCTATTACAAGGACATGAGGTTATTTTTGAAAAATCAAAGTGATGGGGGCCTGTATAAAGGGAAATAAATTATATTGACAATGTGTATATATTAGTACATATTTTGCATAAGAAATTAAGAGAAATCTATTTCAGAAAGATTTATTCATTCTTTTACCATGCATTTATTGAGTACCCATTATGCACGTAGCACTGCAGTAAATTTCTGGAAGTGCACAGCATAGAACCTTTTCAATTTGCAATGTCAAATTATGTGTAGCTACAACAGAATATACGAAGGCCATTTGCAGTTCTTAGTTTAAGGCAGAGCTTTGTCTGTCATGCATATCAGCAAACACAATAATCATGGACACTTGTAAATAAAGGTTTAAGGTTTTGGAATACTCAAAATAATGAAAAATGAGGAATGAGAAAATATCTGATTGTTGGCAAAATAGATATTTTGTTTTAAGAATTCATCTTACCTCTCCTGAAGTCCCTGTATGCTTGAGAGGTAATACACAGTATTACTCTGAAAAAAGATGTTCTGATATAAACTCAAAATAGCACTTCTCTATGCATCCTCACATTTACAGTCAATTGATTTTAAACAAAGATAACAAGACAATCAAAGGAAGAAAGAACTGTCTTTTCAATAAATGATGTTGGGCCAACTGGATATTCACATGCAAAGGATTGAGGTTGGACCCCTACCTTATACTATATACAAAAAATTAACTCAAAATTAAACAACCTAAATATAAGACATAAAACTCTTAGAAGAAAACATTTGGGTAAATCTTCAAGACCTTGGATTTAGCAACGGATCCTTAGATGTGACAACAAAATCGTAAGTAAAAAAAAGGAAAAAATTGATAAATTGGACTTTACCTAAATTAAAAAGTTTGTGCACCAGAGAATGTTATCAAAAAAGTAAAAAGACGGGGCACCTGGCTGGCTCAGTAGGTGGAACGTGTAACTCTTGATCTTGGGGTTGTAAGTCCGAGCCCCACAATGGGTATAGAGATTAGTTAAAAATAAAATCTTTAAAAAAAAAAAAGTAAAAAGACAATCTGCAGAATGGAAGGAAATATTTGCAAATCCTATATCTGAGAAGGAGTTAATACCCAGAATATATAAAGAACTCCTACAACTCAAGATAAACAACCCAATTTAAAAGTGGGCAAAGGACTTAAAAAGACATTTCCACAAAAAAAGATACACAAATGGCCAATAAGCACTTGAAAAGTTGGTCAACATCAGTAATCATTAGAAAAATGAAAACTAAAACCACAATGAGATAGATTACACGTACTAGAAAGGCTGTAATTAAAACAACAAAAGAAAAAAGAAGAAAATAAGTATTGACAAGGATGTGGAGATTGAAACCCTTCTGCATTGCTCGTTGGAATGTAAATGATGCAGCTGCAATAGAGAACAGTTTGGTGGTTCCTCAAAAGCTTATCATTGAATTACCATGTGATCCAGCAATTTCACCCCTGGGTATAAACCCAAAAGAATACAAAACAGGACTCAAACAGGTACTTGTATGCAAATGCTCATTGTGTTAGTTATTTACGTAACCAAAAGATGGAAACAACACAAGTGCCCATCAACTAATAAACGGATAAACAAAGTGTGGTATATACATACAATGGAATATTATTCAACCATTTATAAGAAAGAATGAAGTTCTGACACATCATCTACAACACGATGAGTATGAAATAAGCCAGACACAAAAGGACAAATACTGTATGATTCCACTTACATGAAATATCTAGAAGAAGCAAATTCATAGAGACAGACAGTAAATTAGAGATTACTGGGGATGACTGGGTTGGGAGGATGCTGCCTAAAAAGTACAGAGTATTTTCTTGGGCAAAAAATAGATTCTCAAATTGATTGTGGTGATGGATAAACAACTGTGTGAATATGCTAAAAGCCACTGAATTGTACATGTTAGGTGGATGAATTTGAATTAGATCTCAGTAAAGCTGGTAAGAGGGAAAAGAAAGAAAAGAGCTAGAATGAACTGACTCAAGAAGGAAGGAAAGGTCTGCATGTACATGTTTTACTTCAAAGAAGAAGTAGTTGTCATCAAGAGATGGATTTACCTGCCTTTTGCATGGCCGGCCAGTTCATAAGAGATTAACTTTTTAGCTAGTTATTCTTCTGGTCTCTGAGCTATTGGAATTTTTTGCTTTCATAATTTGAAATCTTTAAATAGGAATAAAATGTTTTCAGGTACTTTTAAATACACCAAAAACGTTTGAAACATGAAAATACTGGAATCAAAAATATATTTATTGAATATATAATTGTATAGATTTCTTTTGAAAGTAAATTGCCTACAATTTAATTCTATTAAAAATATGGATTGCTTTGAGTGCTTTCCGTTCTTACTTGGAATAATACCAATAAATTTTCTACCTGAGGAATATGGTTATGCTTTCAACAAAAAATCAGAATAGAAAGCTATAGTTCTTCTTACAATATTCAATTCTCAAGGCACCTGGGTGGTTCAGTCAGTTGGGCATCTGAATCTTGATTTCAGCTCAGGTTGTGATCTCAGGGTTATGAGATCGAGCCCCACCTCAGGCTCTGCGCTCAGCTTGGAGTTGCTTGGGACTTTCTCTCCCTTTCCTCCTCACTCCCCCACATGGTCTCTATCTCACGCTCTCTAAAATAAATAAATAAATCTTTAAAAAAATATAGTCAATTCTCTGGCAAAAATGTACAGGGAAAGAAACAACAAATGTTGGAGAGGTTGTGGAGAAAGGGGAACCCTCTTACACTGTTGGTGGGGATGCAAGCTGGTACAGCCACTTTGGGAAACAGTGTGGAGGTGCCTCAAAAATTTAAAAATAGAGCTACCCTATGACCCAGCAATTGCACTACTGGATATTTACCCCAAAGACACAGATGTAGTGAAAAGAAGGACCATATGCACCCCAATGTTCATAGCAGCAATGTCTGCAATAGCCAAACTGTGGAAAGAGCCGAGATGCCCTTCAACAGATGAATGGATAAAGAAGATGTGGTCCATCTATACAATGGAACATTACTCAGCCATCAGCAAAGATGAATACCCAACTTTTACATCAACATGGATGGGACTGGGGGAGATTATGCTAAGTGAAATAAGTCAAGCAGAGAAAGTCAATTATCATATGGTTTCACTTATTTGTGGAACATAAGGAATAACATGGAGGACATTAGGAGAAGGAAGGGAAAAATGAAGGGAGGGGAATTGGAGGGAGAGATGAACCATGAGAGACTGTGGACCCGAGACACAAACAGGGTTTTAGAGGGGAGGGGGGAGGGGGGATTGGTTAGCCCGGTGATGGGTATTAAGGAGGGCACGTACTGCATGGAGTACGGGTGTTATACGAAAACAATGGATCATGGACCACTACATCAAAAACTAATGATGTATTGTATGGTGACTAACATAATAAAATTAAAAAAATATATATAGTCAATTCTCTAACTACTCAGACTATATAATTTTTTAAAGCCTACAAAAATGAAAACATATTTAAATTCTCTTATAAGATTATTTTGGGATTACTTATTATTCTTAAGAATCTTATTACTAGTAAGTAATAGAATAGAAAAATATATTTTTTTTAAGATTTTATTTATTTGAGAGAGAGTGCGAGCATGCACGCTTGCTAGCAAATGGGGGTGAGGGGTATGGCACAGCAGGGAGAGGGATAGGGACAAGTAGACTCCAGGCTGAGTGTGAAGCCCTACCTGAGGCTCAACCCTGAGATTGAGACCTGAGCAGAAACCAAGAGTCAGATGCTCAACAGACTGAGACACCCAGGCACCCCGAAAAATATTTTTCTAGAAAAGAATTTCTGAAAAAGAAAAAAGCACGGACACCTGAGTGGTTCAGTCAGTTAAGTGTCCGACTCTTGATTTCAGCTCAGGTCATGATCTCAGGGTCATGATGTCAGGGTCCTGAGATCCAGCCCCAGATGGAGCCCACATGGGACTCCCTGCTGAGAATGGAATCAGCTTAAGATTCTCTCTCTCACTCTTCCCCTCTCTCTACCCCTACATGCTCTCTCTCTAAAAAAAAAAAAAAATTTAAAAAGAAAAAAGCAATAATCATGAAGGCTAGACAATATGTAATCCTATAAAAATTATGATTGTAACCTATGTTTAAGAGTCTTAGAATGCAGTGACTTTACAAAATATACATCTGAAACTATTTTTTAGCATTTAAAATATTTTCAAATAATTTTCTAGAAGCAATTTGGTTTGTCTATTCAGTCTACTCATTTCTTCCATCCTTCCACCTCCCCAAACAGAATAACTTCCATTTAATTTAATTTGATAAGTAATTACTAGCATACTATGTAACTAGTTCCTACTATCAGTGGAAGGTGCAATAGAAGCACTAAATTAATGCAGATACAAGTCATAGTTTTCTTACAAAAAAAACTGTGTTCCAAAACTCATGGACCATGCTCTAGGTCAGAGTGATCCTCTAAGTTAAACCAAAGTGTTTTAAAATTTAAAAATAAATATCAGAAAGACCTCAACTTTTTTTTTCTTTCTTTCTTTCTTTCTCTTTTTTCTTTTCTTTCTTTCCTTTTTCTTTCCTTCTTTCTTTTCTTTCTCTTTTTAGTTTAAGGGCTCCTAATACATCAGGCTAGTACATAATCTCTCACAAAGCAATTACTTATTTACTGCCTTTTAGCAATTTTAGACACTGATAAAGTTAAAGGAAAACAACAAATGGGAAAGGGATATATGCAGCTAGAATGGTGAGGTCCATGCATTTCACTGCTTAATAAACTAAGTAATAAGTGAATTGATACTTCAAAAATGTATTTAATTTTTACTAATGTACCCCTCTTTTAAAGAGAAAATCTTTCACTAGAAGCCTCATTTACCCTGTTTTAAATCTTTTTATCTATAGACTAGCAGTCTTACCTATTGAAACCTGTGGTTTCAATTACTATGTATATACTGATGATTCCCACATTTTTGCCTTTAGCTTATTCTCTTTCCTAAATTAGCCACTTATGCATACAACTACCCCTAGACATTTACACTTGGGTATCTCACTGGCTTTTTAATGTCATTATTATGGACTCTGACCCTGACACTTGAGTCTCTTCAAGACCCTATCTGGGTGAATGGTACCAACAGCCCAACCTAGAAATCTTTGAGTTATCCTTTGGCTCTTCCTTCTCCTTTATCCACCGTATCAAACTCACCTAGCCTCACCTTTATTCTATCTAATAAACAGCTCTTAAATCTATGTACTTCTCTTTATTCCAACTCTGAATACCTTAGTTTGGGCCAACATCATGTCCCATCACTATATTTGCAATAACCTTCTAACAAGTTTCTATACCTCCAGTTGTAATTTGCTCAAGTATTTAGAGCTCTCAAATTAATCTAAGGGAAAAAAAATTGAATATAATACAGTTATTAGCACAAGTATTCTATGATGGGTGACTGAACGGACAAACATGTAAGTTCCATTTTTAAATGGTGTGTTAGAATTCTCCAGAGAAACAGAATCTATATATATATATATATATTTTTTTTAGAGATTTTATTTATTTATTTGACAGAGAGAGACACAGCAAGAGAGGGAACACAAGCAGGGGGAGTGGAAGAGGGAGAAGCAGGCCTCCCTCAGAGCAGGGAGCCCGATGCGGGGTTTGATCCCAGGACCCTGGGATCATGACCTGAACCGAAGGCAGACACTTAACGACTGAGCCACCCAGGCACCGAATCTATATATTTATAGAGAGATTTATAAGAAATTGTCCCACATGATTATGGAGGCTGGCAAGTCCAAAATCTGTAGAGCTCATGTCTCCGTTTGAATCCAAAGGCCAGAAGCTACTGTAGAACTAAGAAAAACCAATGTCCTAGTTCAAAGGTCATCTGGCAAGACCAGCCACTTTTCCAAGGCCATCAGGTAGAATGCTATTACTCAGGGGAGGAGCAGGCTTTTGTTCTATTCAGGCCTTCAACTGATTGAATGAAGCTCACCCACATTACCAGGGGCGATCTGCTATACTCAACCTACCAATATGTTAATCTCATCCAAGAATACCCTCAAAGGAACACCCATAATGTTTGACCAAAAATCTGGATATCTTGTGACCCAGTTGACACATAAAATAAACCATCATGATTGGGGAGAGTCCACAAAGTAAGCTTGAATACTAATAGGTCTAACCAAGAGCTAGGTAGCTAGGTATGATATAGACAGGCATATTAATTTTGGTGTAAGAGACCCACAGGCAAATTATTTCATATCAGCCTTTTTCCTATCCTGTTTCTGTAGATAGGAATAATATCACTTTCCTCAAAAAGCTAATATGAAATAATGCTTATAAACCTCCTAGCATAGTGCCTAACACATATTTCATACTCAGAAGTTTTGAAACACATTATTTTTAATATTAAAAATGTCATCATATTGGGCACCTGGGTGGCTCAGTTGGTTAAGCTTCTGCCTTCAGCTCAGGTCATGATCCCAGGGTCCTTAGATCAAGCCCATTGTTGGGCTCCCTGCTCAGCGGGGAGCCTGCTTCTCCCTCTCCCTCTGCTGCTCCCCCTGCTTGTGCTTTTGCTCTCTGTTGCTCTGTGAAATAAATATATAAATAAAATCTTAAAAAAAAAAATTCATCATATTCACCTTGGCCTCATAAGACTTTAATTACATTAGTCAAAATACTAAGTTTTCCTCTGAGGTTCATATAGAGCTCGTAATGAGCTACTAAGAAAAAAATTTAAGTCTCTAAGAAAATGTTTATGTTTTGAAGCCTTCCCAACCCCTCCCATGAAGCAGAGCAAAAAGAAATAAAAAAGGAATGCTTTTTTAAAAAGCAACTCTTAAAAATAAGATGAACTTCTCTGTGGGCCACACACGGCAACAGAAATTAAACAGAGCTGAGCTCTGGGCCTACCTGACTCCTGACACTAGCAGCTATGAGTTTTAGTGCTGAGGGATAAAGTTAAGTGTCCACAGAAAGCTCACTGCCTAAAACCGGGGGTTAACCTCAGCTGACCACAATTCAACAAAATTAGAAATCAACTAACATGGTTTTTCTTTTCTAACATAAAAAAATATATACATGGTTGGGGAAGGAAGTCACACACACAAAAATCAGAGTAGTACATATCATACTTAGGATAAAGCTATAACAAAAGTTATAGGGAATCTTAGCATAGGGTTAAGCAAATAGATCAGAATAGAATAATGAGCTCAGAACCAAGCACTTATATGGTAATTGAATGACAGAGGTAGCATTTGAAAATACTGATACTTGGAGGAACACCAATACACATACAAAAATAAACAAGATCCCAAAATCACACCATAAGCAAAATTCAGATGGATTAAACACCTAAACATTAAAAACAAAAATTTAACTTTTGGAAAGATGTAAAGGAGAGTAGCTTTATGACATTTCCAATCAAGGCCCAGAAAGCACTATTATGAAAAATTGGTAAGATTTCATTAAAATTAAAACCATTTATTTCATAAAACTCCACAATCAAATATAAAGATAAATCACAAACTACAAAAGATAGTTGAAACATAGATAACAGATCATTACTTAGTATTCAAAATATGTAATACCTACAAATTGATAAGGGAAAGACAAAACATAATAGAAAAATGGACAAAGGTATGGCCTCAGAAATCACACACTGCGTTTCCTCAATCTCCTAGTAGATACACAAGTCAGCACTATTCAATGTGTGAGACTATACAAGGGCATGAATACCAGGAGGCTGACTATTGTGGCCATCTGGAGGCTAGCTACCACATACACAAAACAGTATTTTGTAGTGCTTCGAAAACATACGTATGCATTAAAAATATAAGAACACAAACTAGAATATACACCACTTCTAGGACAATGGTTACCTCTAGGAGAGAAGAAGGGATGGGATCAAAGAAGTAACAAAAGTTTCAAATGTATCTAACATTTACAAACATATGTAGATCTGAAGAAAGTATAGCCAAATACTAACATTTGTTAAATCTGCACGGTGGGAATATATCTCTAATATTTTACTCTTATGCTTGAAATATTTATATAAAAGTTTTAAAATAATGAACCCAAAGAAATGGAAATAAAATTTGCTTTGAACACTTTTATTTCTGTATTTAAAAATTGCACTTCTGATGACACATAAAAATATTTTTCTAATATCAAAATAAGTATCTCTTTGGTATAAACACACCATATGTGTTATTTTTAACTTAAAAAAAATTAATCAAGAACTATGACTTAATATACTAAACAATTCTTTGTCCATCTATTTGTCCCCTTTCATAACCCCACTGTAGAGCTTTAGAATAGAGTTCTGTACACATCTCCATATCGACAAAAGAATTAAGATCCATATCAAAGATGTCTATAAGTTATGGAGAATTAATTGGCTTAATCACTGACACATATGACATAAACCAACAAAAAGAGAACAATAATAAGATATGGGACAAGTAAAGTAGAACATTGTCATTAAAGTCAAATATGAAACCAATCACATCATTTAAATTTGATGCATTAAAAACAAAGTATCTTTAGAATTATGTTTAGAATTTAGAATTATTATATGCAAAGTTCAAAGAGTAATAGTACAGAGCCATAATTTTGATAAGGCACTTTAAAGAGAACAATTGAACATACAACATCACAAAGCAATTAACCTGAGAAACAGAACAGGGAAAAAAAAAAATATATATATATATATATATACATTCTTTCCAGACGGCTTTTATTTTCTGAACTAAAAGCTTTTTAAAAAGAATAAAAAGTATTTATCATATATTTTAAAAAGTTGTCATCAGTTAAATTTCAAATTCCCATAAAGAAAAGAATGTTTTCCTTCAAGTCAGTGAGGTTCTGATTAAAATACTTTTTAGAAAAAGTTACAATTTTCACGCTAAAAAACAGGAAGAAAAGACAGCTTTTAATTGTATTGTCAACTCTTTTATTCAACAAACATTTACTGGTTGTTGTGTGACACTGTCATTGTTCTAGGTGCTGAAGATAAAGAAGACACAATGTCTAGTCCCAGGGAAGTTGGCCTAGTGGAGCTGGGCCAACACTGGTAACCTTAAAGTTACTTCCCTTGGTCCAGAAAATGAAGCTCAACTTCAAACTCTTGGCATCTTCTTGGAAATCAAATAGAATAATGGTCTACCCATTTTTTCCTATTGGTTAACACTGTAGCTTTTTTTTTTTTCCAAAAAAGAGTCACTGTTCAGAATTTATTTGGTATTTTAGTTGGTATGACACTTAGGATAGTTGCTTGCATTGTCTTTTTACATTATATGGCCATGTACACTATATTCTGACATATATGGTACACAAAATAAGATCCTTCAGAACAGTTATGCAGCGTCCATGCAATACTGAATTTATACATTGGATCCCAGGATGTGACTGACTGGAAAAGATGGACTAGGCATGTCGGGTGTTGGGGGAAGGAACCCGAAGTGACAGAATGCACAGTAAACACACGACCGCAGCTCTGCAGTACGGGCAGTGGTGACTCTGAGACGGTGGGGCTAACTTACGTTAACCAATTTAGGGCTACAAAGACAGGTAGCATCCAGCATCAGGATACAGCTGCAGGGTTTGGTGAACCATTCCTATTTGGAACTTTAGGAAACTGATGTTTCTTCTTAGGCCATTTTAATATTACTTGAGTAACAGATCAGATAATAAGGACAATATACACAACCTCCAACTAAAATCCTGTTGTAGTCTAGACAGTGAAGTGGTACATTAGAAAACTTTAAAACTGCAGCTCCTTTTGGATCCCCCAAAGTGTATCTGCACTCTTCTTCAAACGGGCCTCCTCCTCAGGAGTCAGAGTCACCTTCACAACATCTGAAATTCCATTCTGTCCCAAGATGCAAGGGGCACTAAGGAAGACATCTTTAATTCCATAGAGACCCTTAATCATGGTGGAAATTGGATGCACCTGCCTAAGATTCTTCATTATACTTTCTGCCAAATCTGCCACAGACAGTCCAATGGCCCAGGAAGTGTAGCCTTTCAGTTTGATCACACTGTAGCATTATTAACATTATCTACTGATGAAATTAACTTTCATAAAAGAGTCTATGGAAGTTTAGAGGACAGAAAGTATTTAAAGATAAATATTGGCCAGAATCAAAAATAGCATCGGTATTCTGCTTTCACAAAAGTGAGAAAACCACTCAGAAAATTTCATTCTGAATACACAGAACTGCTGGAGATAACCTGATACCACGTTCAAACATCATAAATGAGGACGTATGAATTATTACACAGCCAAATCAGTTGTCAGGCTTCAAAGAATCATAGCCTTCTTTCAAGAGGTCCCGCCATGTTTTAAGGAAACGTGCATTTTCTGTACATTTGAAGGCAAGCTCTTCTACTTGAGCTGATACTGCAGATATGGCTTCAAGAAGTTTGGTTAGTGAAAATGCTGCCTGAAATTAAAAAAAATAAAAGAGTCAAACAATATAAGTTTATCTTTCAGATTTTCATCTCATTTTATAAATAGTCTAAAAATAGCTTAAAACCTTGACTCCCATGCCCAACTTATTTTCCATAAAAGTAAAAAAATCTTCAAACTGAAACACTAGCTTTTTCAGAGAACCTAAGAAATTCTTTATTATGAAGTAAGCGTTGAGGAAATGTGTCTGCTGGGAAGATATCCATTATGCACCAGACATAACAAGTCAGTACTTTTTTTTTTTTTTAACTTAAAATACACCATGGGCACCTGGCTGGCTCAGTCATAGAGAGCAAGTGACTTTTGATCTCAGCATTGTGAGTTCAAGCCCCACGCTGGGTGTAGAGATTGCTTTAAAAAAAAAAAAATCTTTAAAAAGAAAGAAAGAAAATACACTAGACTCATATAGCTCAAAAAGAGGACTTGGATCCCTTGATGCTAAGTACCAGATATCAGTATCTGAAGGATTTCATCACAAACAACTCACTGATATTTAGGTAACAAGGACATTGTCCCACTAATTTTACCTGTGAACACTATATAGACCATGAAAATGTATAGACCAAAGAACAGATACTCTGAAGGGACAAATAACATCAACAAAATCAAAACAAACAAAAGCAGCATACAGAAAATACCCAACTCTTGGTGGAATTCACTTCTTACTCAAATGTTTTCTTCACCTAGAATATAAAATAACAGTTTCTAGATAACCTATCAGCAGCCCATTCTACATATTCTCTTGATGCCAGTCTTGTTCAACAAAAGCAGAAGCTGTATCAGCACTTTAGTCATCTTTTAAAAAAAGTACTTATTAAGCAATGAGAGATAACCGAGTTCATTACCCAGTTTCCAATCTGCACAGGAGAGTCTATTCCACAAACTTCTCCCAGGAGGATTACATCCTACATACCTCATTCACTTGACTCACCCAAGAGTCCTCATATACTGAAACTCCTCTGGGTGGGTGGGTGTGACTGTGTGTGTGTGTGTGTGTGTGTGGCAGTGGAATTCGAGATTCAACAGAAACCATACTATGCACTCTAGCAGTCATAGGGAGGGGCCTTTGACCTAGCGGTTAATGAAACCAATCTGGACTACAAGCGCCTTAAGCAACCCCTCCAAATGGGTCCAGCGCGAAGCAAGCCTGAGACAGGCAATCGTAGCATTGCCAGCAGGCTCTGGCAGGTGGCCAACTAGAGCAGCGGGATCTTAAGACCCACGAAAAGAAATCACAGTCTGTTCCTAAGCACCAACAGACAAGGAGGAGGAAGAGAGGGCAGACACCGCCAACACACGCCGGCGCAGCAAAGCTGCGTGGTTTCAGGTTACAGAGCATGATTGAAACCAGAAGGCGAGACAAAAAGAAAACAGTGAAGGGTGGGGCGGGTGGAGGGATAACCCCTTACTCCTCAACACTAATTCTAAAGGCGGAGTCCTCAGGGATGGTGGACAAGGGGCATCGGGTCTCCGGTTTACCTACCCACCCCCCCAACCCACACCCTCAGGGAGCAGAAGGGCGAGATGAGGATTCCTGGTCCTTCCCTCCCTTGCACAGCAACGGTCTGTCTTCCACAAGGGCCAAGTGGGGACGCAGCCCGGGACCTGTCGAGCGACACTCACGTCTCCAATCTGCAGCTCTACTTCCTCCAGAGGGTCCACCGTTCGGCCACTGCTCCTGCTCGCAACTGGCCAGCCCAAACTCACTGGAACGCCGGGGGAAGATGCTGACGAGGCGTCTGAAGACGAGGGAGAGGAAGGAGGCGGTGGGGGCGGCGAAGAAATCCGCACCTCCTCAGGGTCTGCCATTGAGCAGGGCTGGCACTGCGGAATCGGACCTTAGCAGCCGAACCAACACCAACTGTCTTTCAAACTGCTCGCGCCCAACACCCAGAAGCCCCGCCTCCTCCCGCCTGAAGTCCCGCCCAGTCTCCTTGTGGGTCTCCGCCCAAGTCCGCGAATACTAGTCATGTTTTCGGGACAGCCAATCACCTTGGGCGGTTCATTGCTCCTGCGCAAAACTCCAGTCAGGCTCGGAAGGCACTTGAGTAGAGGACTACAACTCCCAGAATGCTGTATGCGTCGCTCCACCTCCCACTACTTTTGATGCGCGCGTATACCACGGGATCTGTGGGTCTCTCTCACCTGCACTCCCGCGTCCTCACCATGCCTTGGTGAGACGCAAACGGAGAACCAATCCTCAGCTTGAAGCCGGGATCGTGCTGGGACTTGGAGTCCCTTTCCTTTTCCTCCTTCGGAACGTGACCCGGATGTCTCTGCTGGCCATAGCGTCATGTGCGGCGCCGGCGCAGAGCGAGAAAGAGGCGGGAGCACCGTAAAGCCAAAGCCTTGGGCATAGCTGGGAGGCAAACCTCAGTGGAGGTGTTTGTCTTTTTCGGCAGGTGATGGCGCCCCCCCGCGGCCTAGAGGTCCAGCACCCGCGGTGAGCCACAGACAGCCCTTCCGTTGTGTCCCACCGAGAGTCCTGGGACCAGTGAATATGTTGGTGCCGCTAGCCAAGCTCTCCTGCCCGGGTGAGAGGGAACTCCGGGCGGGGATAAGTGGAGGAAGGTCGAGGAGTTAGGGCGAAACGGACAGGGCTACACCTGGGGGGAATCTAGACACCTACCTTTCTGCACCTGCTCTCCTGACGTCCTCAGGTTAAACTCGGGTAAAGGTCACGCTGTCTACACCTGGCAGTGGATCCTAGATTCCTCCCCATAGAGTTGCCCCAATTGGAAGAATTGAACTAGGCTAAAGGTCACGAGCGGAGGAAACTTAACACGGCCCTCCGGTGGACTCCCGAACTGAATCTTCCAAATCCTGGTCCTAACTCTTATCCCAAAGCTCAGGTGTTTTCTGTTGCATTGTTGGAAATGGATAAAATAATATTTGCACGGTTTTTCTTCTTGGTTGTGCCCTGACTTTCGTCCTTGCAGCCATCCATCCTAGTCCATTCTTAAGAATTTAAAGTCTGATCTGTCACAGCATGATTAACATCCATATGCGCTACCCAAGTCACCAGATTATATTTGGAGCCAGGAGTTTTTCTGCATTGTCTAAAATTAACTTTAGAGGCTTATCGTGTTATGGGTGCTCCTAGAACCATCACAGTGACTTGTGAAAATACCTCATTACCTTCCCTTTCTCTTAAGTAAAAATAATAATGCAGTTGGATGGTCTTTGTTTTGTTTTACTTAAAAGTTTAAAAATTCAAGAAGGTTCAGTACAGGATCTTGCATTTTGTCACCTTTGGCTTAGTTTTTTTTGGTTTAGTTTTTTAAATTCATATTTGGTTATAGAATAAACAAGTATACATATTGCAAATTCAAGGATGTTCTTATCTATATTTCATGAAAGTAGAAATTTGTCAGATTTGGCCACCATATGTTAAATTAGAATTTTATTTAAAGTTCCTGATACTTGTGCATGTATTACTACACCTAATGTGTAGATAGATACACTTTATGTTTTGTGAAATACCAAAGTAGTCAGATGCTATCTGCCCTATTGCCTAATTTAGCTGAAATCATTCTTGGACCAAGTGTTAATTACATTCCACCAAAATTTGCATTTCCATTTTCCATGGATACTTAAATCATTGCCATTTTCATACCTGAGTGTTAACACTACTGGCAACAAAGAGATGGACACAAATGTGTTGGCAGTGTGACTTTGATATGGTGATGTTATGAGTTCAATGGACTTTTTGACCTTACTTCTCTACCAAAATTCAGCCAAGGTGCCTAACTGTTCAAATATCCAAAGTGGAATGTCAGATTTGTTTTCAGAAAGGGAGTAAAGGTTGTGACTTTTTAATTTTTATCCCGTGGGGGAAATCAAACTACCCAGTTCCAAATATTCTCAAGAAAATAACTAGCTATATAAGCAATAGAATTACTTTTATCTGATACCAAATCATGACTTTTCAGCAGCAAATGATAACTTCTACACACTAAACTACAATTCATCATAAGACAAAGATTTTAATATCTTTTAATAATAAATAATACAAATAATTATTTAATAAATATTCTTTTGAATGATGATAATGCTTTATTTGAACTCTAGAACTGAGTTCTCCTATAATATCTTTATTTACGTGCCTTATGTACATTTTTTCAAGACTTAGGATATGTGAAAGGTTACCTAATAATTAAAAAATTATTCCCAATACTATAATTTTTAGTATGCCTTTGCAAGTAGAGAAAATTAGTTTCCTTGCCACTGTAAGATTATCAAAAACAGATTTTTTTAGTGTTTAAAAGCCTTTAGAGTTCTGCCACTCTAAATCTCTTCCCTTCCTGTATTCATCATAATCTTTATTGACGTCTGATGCCAGATTTTTGCTTTAAAAAATTATTTTATTGGAAAGAGTAAAACATAAAAATACGTTAATTCTGCATTTGGGTGCTAAATAATAACTAGCCTATGTGCCAGGCTGTTATCTCTCCATTTAATCAGAAAAAAGAAAGAAAAATCTTGTTTTCATCACAGCTCAGTTTCCATTACTTCACAAATCATTTCAAATCCAATTGTAGTCTCAGAGCTTGACTGATGTTGGAAGGATTGAGAGCTTGGGTGGGATCGTCTGAATTCATATGTATCTACTGTAAATGGGCGTTGTAGCTGCCCCACAATTTTCATAAGGTCCTGAAGGATAAGGTGTGATATTATAATTGAAAATTCTTAACTGTTCAGTATATCCATTAAAATGTAAATTTTATTACATTTTGCATTTCAAATCCATGCAAAAGTCTTTGTTGATCTTTACTAATTATTTGTTATAGTCCATGTTTAGAAACTTGTTCATTTGCAGATACATGCTTCATTATAAGAGACAAGTTAAAAATGAGGAAAGGCCTCATTATATTTATTGCTCTATAACCCAGGTTAGTTTTTGGAAATTACACCAGAGATTTGCAGGTTCCTAAATTACAGTGAAAAATGTAACTAGGAAGATATCTATCTAGTTATCAAATATGTATTAGCCACTTGTTTTGTGTAAGAGTTATACTAGATCTTGTACCATAATATTTCCAAGACAAAATTGACCATAGACTTTAGAACTGATGAGGTGAGAGTTAAAATCACTTGCTGAAGGTTTCATTACTGTTAATGAATTCAAACACAATGTAGACAGACTCCAAAACCTATGCACTTAACCACTGTCTTTTTCCATGTTGCCCTTTTGTATTTGTTTTGTTTTTAATTAATAAACTTAATTTTTTGGCAGTTTTAGGTTTAAAGAAAAGTTGAGCAGAAAATACACCGAGTTTCCATGTAACTTTCCCCCATTCCCTATTAACATCTGCAGTTGGTGTGGTACATTTGTTACAATTGGTGAGCCAATTTTGATACATCATTATTCAAGTCCATGGTTTATATTAGAATTCACTCTCTATGTTGTACATTTTATATACATTTGACAAATGTATAATGTATCTTTTCTTGTCTCTCATGACCTTGCTACTTTCAATATTATATACTAGCCAGGCATTTTGTAGAATGTCACTCAATCTGAATTTGTCTGATGATTTCTCATGTTTAAACTGAGGATACAGGGCGCCTGGGTGGCTCAGATGGTTAAGCGTCTGCCTTCAGCTCAGGTCATGATCCCAGGGTCCTGGGATCGAGTCCCGCATCGGGCCCTCTGCTCCTTGGGAGCCTGCTTCTCCCTCTGCCTCTCTCTCTCTCTCTCTCATGAATAAATAAAAAAAAAAAAAAAATTAAATAAAAAAAAAAATTAAACTGAGGATACAGATTTTGGGGAAGTATGCCACAGAGGTAAAAAGCCCTTCTTATCCTATCAGGGAGCATGTGATACCAACATGTCTTATTGGCAGTAATGTTAAACTTGATCATTTGGTTAAAGGGTCTGCTATATTTCTCCACTGTAAAGTTAATATTTTTCCCTTTTGTACTCTCCTTGTTGGAAGCTAGTCACTAGTTGCAGTCCACACTCAAAAGTGGAGAAACAAATAATCTGTGGACATATCAACATAATCTTTTATACTTGGACTTTTTCTGTTAAAACCATAGACCAAATGGAATTCATTTTGATAGGAAGAGAAAGGTATACTTTTTTTCCAAATGAATTTCTCCCTATCTTTGACCATTTAATGAGTAACCATTTCTTTTCCCTGATTAGAAATGGTATTTTTAGCATTTAGCAAACCAAGTCCTTATGTGTATTCTATTTCTGAACTCTTTATTCCTTTCCTTTCCTTTGATTATTATATCCCTTCTCCTTTAACAGACTTTTAATTACTCTAACTCCAAATATAAGTTTTTATATCTGTCAGGGCTATTTCCAAGGAAGTATTCTCTGTCCTTTTTTTATTTATTTTTTATTTTTTTTTAAAGATTTTTTTTATTTATTTATTTGAGAGAGAGAGAATGAGAGACAGAGAGCATGAGAGGGAGGAGGGTCAGAGAGAGAAGCAGACTCCCTGCCGAGCAGGGAGCCCGATGCGGGACTCGATCCAGGGACTCCAGGATCATGACCTGAGCCGAAGGCAGTCGCTTAACCAACTGAGCCACCCAGGCGCCCTGTCCTTTTTTTAATATAATGGGATAGAGTGTCAAGGAGAAGAGTACCAGAGAAGGGAGACAGAAATTAAAGATACAGGTGAAAGCGAAGGCTTCAGGTGGAGGGATGTCCCTATGAAAATGGGAGGGATAAGCCTCATCATCATTAATCTAAGTGAAAAGATATGTTATAACCTGAGAAAATGAACAAAGAGTGAACACAAATACAGATTACTTTAGAGCTTGTTGCCAAGGATATAGGAAAGTTCCCACTTAATTGCTTCTATCTTTCATTGATGTTTGGTGTGTTAGGGTATCTGCTTCAGATAGGGGAAGGAAGAAGTAGAATTGAAGGTTTAAGGACAACAGAGATTTAATGAACATTATTGCAGATAAATTTTTGCACACTTCTGTTTATTTCTATTTGCTAACTTGATGAATATGTACAGATATTGCCATATGGGAGAGTCAGTTTTTTAAAAAGCTGACCATAAAACCTAGTTTAGCCCACATTGTCCCAGCATAATCATTAATACTGCCCGTTATTACTCTCAAAAGTATCCAGTTTAGGGAAGCCTAGGTGGCTCAGTCGGTTAAGCGTCTGCCTTTGGCTCAGGTCATGATCCCAGGGTCCTGGGATCGAGTCCCACATCAGGCTCCTTGCTCAGCAGGGAGCCTGCTTCTCCCCCTGCCTGCTCTTCTCCCTGCTTGTGTGCGCACGCTCTCTCTGTCTCTGACAAATAAATAAAATCCTTTTTTAAAAAAAAGTATCCAGTTTGGTTGATAAATTTTATGGTCATCCTATTTATAGGTTAAGCTTGATATGAGCTAAATTGAATAAGTTAGTTTATTTGATATTTTTTTAAATATAGTTTGAAAACATTGCTTTATGAGAAGAAGCTAAGTTGTTCATCTAGGAAATAGTACAGTCTATTTCAGGTCATATCACAACTAATGGCTCAACAACATAGATCTAACTATTCACTGTCTGTAGTGTTGATATGGTGAGACTATAAACACAAATTTCCAAATATAAGACATCATGTGGAATCATACAATTTTAGATCAGAAAGGTACCTTAGAGATCGAGTGACCTTTCCTATTTTTGGATGAGGAAACTGAAATCTAGAGAAGGTAATGATTTAAGGTCTTAGGGCTAATTAATAGAAAATTAAACAGAAACCAGATCTGATTCCCAATCCTAGAATTTTTTCCTTTTAAAAAAATGGTTTTTTTAGTCTACTCTGAGGAAAGCTGATTGAAAAAATAATACTAATGTTTATAATTTTTGTGCAGCATATCAGTGCTTTCATGCCTTAAAAATTAAGAAAAATTATCTACCTCTGTGTCATACAAGATGGTCTTCAACTTCTGTTGTACCTCGAATTACTACCCACTATACTATTTATCCCCGGGATAAGGACAAGCGATGGGAAGGTAAGTAATAATTTCTGTAGAAGTGTTAAGGCTTTTCCAGATACTTTGTATCATTTTGTGGAAATATTTGTCATGATAGTATAAAATCATCTAATAATATTTCATAGCTTTACCAAATCTATTACATATTGATATTGAGATAAGAAAATATCTGCGTAGTTTGTAGTAGTAAATCTCAAAGCCAAAAGTTGGTTTATGGAAGCAAAAATAAGATATATACTGGAACAGAACCTAAGAGAACATCCAATTAATACAATAATATATTTAGTATAATTCTCATACAAAGCAGAGGGGCAATTTCTATAAATGCTCTAAAGCATAGTGAGTGTTTGTAACCCAGTTTGTGATTTTTAACAGATCATAGTCATCCCAGAATTTTCATGTGTTTTTTAAATCATTTTTTTCTCCCAGGAGTGAACATGGAGAGGTTTGCAGAAGAAGCAGATGTAGTTATAGTTGGCGCAGGCCCTGCAGGACTCTCTGCAGCTGTTCGTCTAAAGCAATTGGCTACTAAACATGAAAAGGACATCCGTGTGTGTCTAGTAGAGAAAGCCGCTCAAATAGGAGCTCATACTCTCTCAGGGGCTTGCCTTGATCCACGTGCTTTTGAAGAATTATTCCCAGACTGGAAGGAAAAGGGAGTATGAAAAATTGGTTCTTATACTAAATGTAATCTTTATCGTATCTCTAGTTCCAAACTACTAGAATATGGAAAACCCTTTTTATGTAATTCTGTCTCTTAAAGGATTATTATAGATATGTATTTCTTAACTTAAAAAGAGCCAAAAAATTGAATCATATCAACTATACTTATAATTTTAAGATATTAACTCATAGACTCGTATAATGTCTTCTACATGTTGTATTTATGTACTGGATATACCAGGTCTTACCTTGAGAAGATACTAGAATATTTGTACCAAATAAAATACAGCATTTTGATTTTGAGAGTATTTCCTAACTTGTTCCATAGGTGTTTATATCATTGTTCTTAATAAAGTTTTATGTAAATTTCCTGGGACATTGTAATATCTAAAACCAAAGAGGATAATGTTCTAAAGAATAAATTAATATGGCCTCTCATAACCTAAGAAGAAAAGGCACTGGTATGATATACAGAGAACTGAATGTTAATTTTACTCCTTTCATAATTTGTATGGCTTTGGTTAAAATTTTACATGTTACATATCTTAGCTTTTTCTTCTATAAGATGGGTTATGTTATGCCTGCCAAGGTTAGAATATTCACTACCTGTGAATATACTATGTAAAGGTAAAAAATTACATGATTTCTTTATTATTTATGGAGTAAATTGAATTCCAAAAATTTCATCTATGTTCTTCTTTCTAAAATACCAAGATCCTTTAAACTAGAAATACTTTAGTTATATCTAATTAACTTTCTCTTTTCAGTATTATACCAAAAATAGATACTATTGAATTATTATTGACATAGCAGTTGTCACAGCCCTATATAACTGAGCAGATACAATCCATGATATACCTGTTAATTGTCTCTATCCAAAGGAAAAATAAAACTTCTCTTATGTTTTCATCAAGCAGGAAGTTACAACTTGGAGCAAGCACCTAGGCTAAACTCCCACAGAGACAGGGAGACAGGAAGCCCTATCCAAGATGTCTCCAAGGCCCCCAAGAAAGATTTCTGGCATATAAAACTGGCTTATTTAGATTCTAAAAAGATTCCCATACATCTCAAAGAGACAAAGAGGATTTACAGTTCCAAGTTTTCTAAAGGAAATGATGAGAGAAAAGTGAGGAGAGTAGTTCACTTTCCCTTTTGACAGTTTTTTTATTATTTGTATTTACCATTATGAATATGAACTAAAAACTTCCTTCTCTTTCCTTCTTTTGTTTTTAGGCTCCACTTAACACTCCTGTAACAGAAGACAGATTTGGAATTTTAACAAAGAAATACAGAATTCCTGTGCCAATCCTTCCAGGTAAGGTATGATAAATATTTGTAGAATCATAGAATTCCGTACCTGGAGGAAACCACATTTCATCTGGTGAAATCTTTTCTTTTTACAGATGAGAAAACTGATGCTCAGAGATTTGAAGGACTGACCCAAAGTTATATAGCTAGCTTGTAGTAAAACAGGACTAGAACCTAGTTCATCTTCCAGTCTAGAAGAATTGGGATAGCCTTGTAAGGCAACCCAGAATTTTAATGTAGTGTTGTAATGGTTTTTTAATTTAATAATTAGAACTCTATGCCAAAGTTGTAGAATATAAGTGAAATTATGACCATAGGATGATGTGTATATTTACACAGAAATTACACATTGCTTAGAATTTTTAAATTAAGTATTTATGTTTTTGAGATGTTTTACCGATAAAATATCAGATTGATAAATTAAGCATGTATTTGTAGGTCTTCCAATGAATAATCATGGCAATTACATTGTACGCTTGGGACATTTAGTGAGCTGGATGGGAGAACAAGCAGAAGCCCTTGGTGTTGAAGTATACCCTGGTTATGCTGCTGCTGAGGTTTGTATAGTTGTATTTTGTTTTTAATATTTCTGGGAAATAATCTCTTTTTCTTTTGAATATAAACCCAGAATGGTACAGAGGTAAATAAATATTTTAGAAAAGCCATAGGATTTTAGAATTGTAAGATTAGAAGGAATCTTGGAAAGATCTAATCCAAAGAGTACTTGAATTCCTGATCTTGTATGTATATATATCATGTGATTGTCTAATTTATGACTGAACACCATCGGGGATGAGATCATCTCTATCTGACGTTTGGATTGTTGATAATATTCTCTTTCTTCTGTTGAATGGAAATATATCTTCTGTTTTACACTACATTGAACAAATCAATGCCCTCTTCCAAGGACAGTTTTCCAGTTATAATTATGCCCCATCTCTTCTTCCCCACTTTCACTCTGGTGTCGTTTTCTTTCCTAGGTTAAATATTATCAGTTCTTTCAACCATGATGTTACTTAGTTTGAGTTCCTTCAGTATTCTCAGTGCACTCTGAATGCATTGCCTTTTTATCCCCTTTATAAAGTGGCATCCAGAATGAAAAAACTACTTCAAGTCTAGTGTAGAGCAGGGCTCTTGCTTTCTTCACTCTAGAAACTGTTCTTCTGTTAATTCTCTCCAAATAACTCTTTTGGCACACATATCATAGAGTTAACTCTCATTAAGTATTAGTGGGGAAATGACTAAAAATAAAATATCCTGCCAACCCAGAAAAATCACCTCTATAAATTATTTAAAAGTTTTATTATTTAGTAAGCATTAAACCAGGACTGCAGTGCATGTCGCAGGCACTCTGCTAGGGAGATTGCCAGGACAAAGAAATCTCACCCTCTTACATAGCCACACAGATACAACCCATTACATACAAGTTAATTGTCTTTATCCAGAGAAAAAATAAAATTTCTTGTAATTTTTTGACAAGCAGGAAGTCACAACTTGGAGCCAAGCACCTAGCCCAGACTCCTATGGTGACAGGAAAACAGGACACCATTCTTTTTGGTGTTCACATTTCAAATATGTCTCTGAGGCCCCCGGAAACACATTTCTGAGATGCAGATCTGGCAAGAGTCTTAAATAAAACTTCTAAAAACATTCCTATATCTCAGAGAGACAAAGAAAGGGTCTACAATTAACTTTTCTAAAGGAAATGATTGGAAGAATTGACAGGAGGGGGAGGTTTTTTGGTTTTGGCCTCAGGGAAAATTCAAAAAAATTTTTTATTTTTACACTTACAATATGTAAGTCAAATAAAACACATAGGTCCCTGTATTATACTTGCTGCTATACTAAATTTTGTTTTCCCAACTCACACACACACACACGCATATGTGTGTGTGTATACAGGTACATACATACATACATACATTTGGGTTTTTGGACCCAAGTGTGGGTTTTTTATTTCTCCTGGTTAAAATGTTCTTGACTGGGATTAATATCAAAATCACAAGTAGGTGATTTATAGAATCTATGATTTTCAGTTTTTATACACACACACACACACACACACACACCATACACACACAGTGTCATAACTCTCCTCTTTTCCTCAGTCCCTTAAAGATCATCATCAATAGATTAATGTCAGGTTTGTCAGGTTTTTTTATCTCTGAGCCAGACTTCAGTTTTAGTTCAAAGCCATGTTATACTGTTGATTCATTTTCAGGGTATGAAATAAAAGGTTTATGTTTTTCTTTTCATATCCATTGCTGCTAATGCTTGCTTTACCTTTCCACTCCTGTGCCTTCTGTGTGTCTAATGTATATTTTATACTTCCTATCTAAAGGGCATTTTCCTCCGGAGAGGAAACAAACTAAGTAAGAATTATAGAATATTGCTATTTCTCATCCTCAGAATTACAATTTTGACGAGTTTTTGCCAATATTGCGTGCTCTGGAAATTAATCAACTTCGGACTGTCTTGAACCTCTTTGTGTTTTGTTTTGTTGTTTCATTTTCTTTGGTTTTTGTTTTTTTGGGATCTTAGCTCATTTGGAACAGAGGCTTTCCTGACACTGTTCTCTTCCCACGCAACACTGATGGTCTTCATTTGTTAGAGGCCCTGATTTCAGGGTCTGTATACTTGTTTTTGATACCTGATCTCTTCAGAGCTCTTTGTTTATTCTCACTGGTTTCTTAAGTGACCTCTGTAGTAGCTTCCCCCTTTTCTTCTTCATCAAGGTTGTGGCATTTCTTTCATTTCCAACTGTTTGAGCTGTGTTCTTTTATACTCTAGAAGGGACTATCTTTAAAACATGTCTCTTTTTTTGCCTAAACATGTTAAAGCCTGTTATTTCTGTAATCTAGAGAACATGTTCACTTTCTTAAATATCGCTTCTTTTCAGGTTGGTTATGAATCCTCTAAGGTGATAACCAAATATGTTTTCATTTTAGGTACTTTTTCACGAAGATAGCAGTGTAAAAGGAATTGCCACTAACGATGTAGGGATACAAAAGGATGGTGCACCAAAGGTAAACATTTTAACAGTTATGTGCTTAACAAACTGACAAAAAAAGAATCAACTTAAATGCAATAATTTAGCTTTGCTACAAACTGCACATTAATAAAGTATATGTTAGAATATAATTATTAATGTGGAATTTTTCTCTTAAAAAAATGTAGAGGCATCTTTGAACTAAAAAGGACTTAGACAAGAAGATACAACATGTTTAAGAATAGTTTTTTTAAAGATAAAAACATGACTCATAAATATATAAAACAAACATGGGACAAAGATTTTATTTCACTCATTAATAAATGACAGAATCAGTAATATGTTACAGCCAGTTCAAGGAGAATTAAAAAAACATACATATATGTAGGTCATCAATCAACTGCATTGCCACTTCCATAATTCTCATTTCTATGGACAAGAATCATTTGCATTACTATTAGTAATGCTGATAGAGTCTTTGAGTGATTTTAATATCTCTTGGTAAATATCAAACTGACTGCTTTCCTCTCATTCAGATATAATCCTGGATGGTTTTCAGGTTTTACAACTTTTATTTTTGAATTTGCAAAAGAAAACCTCTCCGGATCTGGATCTCTCACTGTGTAAGATTCCTTGGAAAGGATAAGAAAAAAACACCTTGCTTTCCCATAATAACAGAACAAAACATAAATTAACATCTCAGTAAATTAATTTGTCAATTCATATTTATTTGCTCATCGTCGTAATTTCTCAACTGGACCATAAGCTCCATAAGGGCAGAGATCATGGAGGATTACTCCAGTGCCTACCATAGCGCCATGTCATGTCAGGTCCTCAATAAGTATTTGTTAACTTAGAATTTATCCTTCTCTCTGCCATTCTTGAATACAATGGGGAATCTAGTTGAGTCTCCTCCAGCGGATTTTCCTGCTTCTCATTACTTCCTGCTTAGAGATAAGCAAGTGGCAAAACTCTTGAGTCTTACCTACTTCATTGTTCTTCTAAGTGTTTGGCTGGTTTCATTGGAATTCTGTGAGGTCTGGGACTCATTGTGTCCTATAGTAGGCCCAAGAAGCTATTTCTTAACAAGCCCCCAAAGAATTCTGGTGCATAGCTAGATTTGTAAACAACTATTATCTCCTACTGCTTTTCATAATGATAAAAGAATATTGTTTTTCCTGTATTCTTTCCTGTGTTATAGTTATTCTTTCCTGTATTGTGATCATTTAATTTTATTTTTTATTTATTTATTTATTTATTTTTAAAGATTTATTTATCCATTTGAGAGAGCGAGAATGAGAGAGAGTACATGAGAGGGGGGAGGGTCGGAGGGAGAAGCAGGCTCCTCGCTGAGCAGGGAGCCCGATGCGGGACTCAATCCCGGGACTCCGGGATCATGACCCGAGCCGAAGGCAGTTGCTTTAACCAACTGAGCCACCCAGGCGCCCGTGATCATTTAATTTTAAAGTGTACTTTATTCTTTTAAGATTTTTATATTTAATATTGCAACAGAACTGAGGCACACAAGTTCTACTATTCTGATATGTCATTTTTTGTACGCTCTCAAATTTGTTCAAAAGTAAATTTTTGTGTTTTGGGCTTTGTAGTTATAAAAACATATCTTTCCTGGGATACCTGGGTGGCTCAGTCAGTCAAGTGTCTGCCTTCAGCTCAGGTCATGATCCCAGGGTCCTGGGATCGAGCCCCGCATCGGGCTCCCTGCTCAGCGGGAAGCCTGCTTCTCCCTCTCCCTCTGCTGCTTCCCCTGCTTGTGCTCTCTTTTCTCTCTGACAAATAAATAAAATCTTAAAAAAAAAGAAAAAAGAAACGTATCTTTCCTATATTGTATTCATATAGATATAAAAACATAGAAGAGTACATGGAGTCTTGGTGATATGAGCTCCAGAATCTAAATTTTTAAAATAACTGTTTTAGTACCACAGGTTTGACGTGGGGAGAACTGAGAACTGTGTTTATTCTGTTGTTCCACTCTATTTAACACACCTAGTTAGGCTTTCTTCCCTGCCATTTCACTGAAACAGCTTGTCGGAGTCACAAATATCCCACCTTGTCAACCCAGTAATCACTTCTCTTTTTTACTTGATATCCTAGTAGGCAGCACTGACACAGTTGGCTTCTCACACCACCTTTGTAACCGAATGTCATGAGCACGCTGTGAAGGCATACACACATCTGGTCACATGGCTCTAAATACCCAAGTCCAGAATCCTATGTCCTACTGCTTATTCAGTAGCTCTGTGCCACATCTAATGGCCATCTTATTATAAGAATTCTGATTTGGACATTTTTAAGTTTCAGACGTTAAGTGATTTGCCCAAGATCAGACAGCTATAAATAGTGGGGCTGGGGTTTGAATATAAACAGTGTGGCTGGCTCCAGGGCCTGCCCCTTGAAAACTAGGGGACATACTGCCTCTAAGAGGAAGCTGAAATATATTAAGTAACATTTTAGTTCATCAAGATTGAATTGTTTTAGGGGCACCTGGGTGGCTCAGTCGTTAAGCGTCTGCCTTCGGCTCAGATCATGATCCCAGGGTCCTGGGATTGAGCCCCTCATCAGGCTCCCTGCTCAGCAGGAAGCCAGCTTCTCCCTCTCCCACTCCCCCTGCTTGTGTTCCCTCTCTCACTGTCTCTCTGTCAAATAAATAAAATCTTTAAAAAAAAAAAAAAGATTGAATTGTTTTATAATTGATGCCAGGAAAACCAGATGGCCATCTGGAAACAAATAGAGTTGGGCCTTTATTTTTTAAAAAAATTCTGAGGATTTCTTAAAACAATAAAAAAATTAGAAGGAAACCTAGATTACAATTATAACCTAAAGGGAAGCTAAGCCATCCTACAGAGACAAGAAATAATAAACCTGTAAGAGACAGACCTTTTTAACTGTATAAAAATTAAACACTTCTGTATACCAAAGTTACTATAAAGTCTATAGATAAACAGTCGATTGGGGGAAAATTTTTTTATTACCCATAATATCAAATAGCACATATACATTAAGAAAAAAGACAGCATTTTAGAAAAATGAGCAATATCTAAAAAATTGACAATTCACAGAAGAGCAAATCCAGATGACTACTGTAACTCATAAGGAAAGATACTTAAGTATCTTTTCTTCAGAGTCCACAGCTTAAATGTCATTTCTTCAAAGAAGTCTTTCCTGTTCACCCAGTCCCTAACAGTTTCCTTCTTTTATTCCCTCTCATAACACCCTGTGCTTTCTTTCATAGCACTTAATCATAATTTGTAATTATATGCTCATGTATTTCTTTAATATCTCCCTCTATGACTAGCCTGGAGGAAAAGGACCTGACTTTTATTCATCTCTGTATTCCCATTGCCTAGCATAAAACCTGGCACACTGTAGGTACTCATTAATATTTCTTGACTCAAAAAGGGAAAAAGTGCTTAAAACAGTAGTCAGGGAAATGCAACTTAAAATAACAGTGACTTAGCACTGTACTTAGCAAAAATGTAAAATAAACAGTTATATCTCTCAGTAACTGGACTGTAGGGAAAAGGCTTTTCTTTTTTTTTTTTTTAATTTAAATTCAATTAGCCAACATACAGTTTTTGATGTGTTCAGTGATTCATTAGTTGTGTATAACACCCAGTGTTCATCACATCATGTGCCCTCCTTAATACCCATCACCCGGTTACCCCATCCCCCCACCCACCTCCCTTTCCACAACCCTCAGTTTGTTTCCCGGAGTTAAGAGTCTCTCGTGGTTCATCTCCCTCTCCGATTTCTTCCCATTCAGTTTTCCTTCCTTCGCCTTATGATCCTATGCACTATTTCTTATATTCTACATATGAGTGAAACCATACGATAATTGTCTTTTTCTGATTGACTTATTTCACTTAGCATAAAACCCTCCAGTTCCATCCATATTGACGTAAATGGTGGGTATTCATCTTTTCTGATGGCTGAGCAATATTCCATTGTATATATGAACCACATCTTCTTTATCCATTCATCTTTTGAAGGACAGCTTGGCTTCTTCCGCAGTTTGGCTATTGTGGACATTGCTGCTGTAAACATTGGGGTGCATGTGCCCCTTCTTCTCACTACATCTGTATCTTTGGGTAAATACCCATTAGTGCAATTGCTGGGTTGTAGGGTAACCTTCATACTGTAGGAAAAGGCTTTTCTTATACACTGCTGGTGGAAAGCGAACTGGTAATATTGTAAAATAAAAATAGGTGTGCCCTTTGATCGAACAGTGCCACTCCTGGGAATCTACCTTACAGGAATAAAAGCACCAATATTATAAGAATATATCTATATATAGGGCGCCTGGGTGGCTCAGTCGTTAAGCGTCTGCCTTCGGCTCAGGTCATGATCCCAGGGTCCTGGGATCGAGTCCCACATCGGGCTCCCTGCTCGGCAGGAAGCCTGCTTCTCCCTCTCCCACTCCCCCTGCTTGTGTTCCTGTTCTCGCTATCTCTCTCTCTGTCAAATAAATAAATAAAATCTTTAAAAAAAAAAAAAGAATATATATATAGATACAGGTATATACACAAGGGTGTATGTTTTATAACTGTTTCTGGTCACAAATAAACTGGGAACAGAGTGAATGGCTATTAAACATTAGCAGAATAGATGAATAAGCTATGGTATTTTCACATGGACTACTATCCAGCCATTGAAGAGAAAGATTTGAGCTCTACAATGATGTAAAAAGATTTCCATGAAGTATTCTTAAGTGAGAAAAGTAAGATACAGTATTAAATTATCCTATTTTTTGTAAAATAAATCAGGAACCAAAAAAGCTTAAGTGTGTATGTATCTCAGTAGGTATGTGTGTTTAGATATTTGGGTAAAACTGTACATACTGGATTGTTAACATGGTTTATGGATGAGTGAAGTATAATGAGAGTGAGCAAGCAAGAACAAAATAAAAAGATACTGAGTGAAATTACAGGATGTGTATGTAAGTGTAATATACATGTATGCATATATATGACACTAATAAGCATTGCACAAGAAAAAAATAGTTACCAATAAATGTGTGAAAGATGTTCAGACTTTGTAGTAATCAATTAATTTATTAAATTAATAATGAGATAATTCTTACCATTCAGACTGAAAATATTTAGCACCAAGTATATTCATCTAGGCAATGCTTTATAATAGTGAAACACACTAGAACAGCCTAAATGTCCCAGTATTGAAAATTATTTGAAAAATTAGGGGAATCTATTCAAGCATTAAAAATGAATGCTTTAGGGGCGCCTGGGTGGCTCAGTCAGTTGAGCGCCCTACTCTTAATTTTGGTTCACCTCATGATCTCAGAGTCCTGAGATTGAGCCCGGCATCGGGCTTTGTGCTGGGTATGGAGCCTGCTTAGGAATCTCTCTCCAGACTCTCCTTCTGCCCCAACCCCTCCTCGTGAGCTCTCTCTATTTAAAAAAAAAGAATTCTTTTCTTGGTGTATACATTCAACTAATGTGAAAACAGTTATAAAACTCAGTGTAAAACTACTTTTTGTCTTTGCATATACACAGACATGCACATAGAATGAATAGAGAACTATCAGAAAAGATATATTTCATAAGAGACTTCACTGATTATTCTGTATTCCTTTATTAAGTAACTTTATTGAGTGCCTTGTGGTAGGTGTAAGTACAAAATACAGAGAGCAAAAGAGAGGTAAAGACTTTAATTATGGCTTTTTTTTCCACTTGGAAAAAAAATTCTGTTTTAGAATATACATTCAGCAATAGAGAACAAGTAAAATTAAAGTGAAAAAAGCAAGTAACTAAAGAGTATATTTAGTATCATTCTACTTGTGTTAGAGGATATAAATAGGCTCTATATGGTTTTTTATTCATGGAAATTTTCTGTCATGATTCACAAGAAAGCTTTTGATAGTGTTTTTTGCTTCAGATGATTGAGCTGGAAAACCAGGAGCAGGGGGGAAATGGATTTTCACTTTTCACTTTATTTTCATTTGTAGAGAATATTTTTAGCATGAGCATGCTTTATTTGCTTTTTTAATTCTTACACACTTAACCATTCGGGTACTTTGGAAGTAAAAAAGAAAAATACAACAAAGACACAGGATATATTATAAAATTTAAATTAGATTCCACTTACAACAGTAGTTTTATTTCTAGTATTATGTATTTGTATTGTTTCTTCTATACCTGAATCATAGTTCAATTCAAAACTGACCAGATTGTGAATATTTTTTGAATTGTCAAATGCTGCAATTTAACATTAGTTTTTTTATTTTTTAGACAACATTTGAGAGAGGACTAGAACTACATGCAAAAGTCACAGTTTTTGCAGAGGGGTGCCATGGACATCTAGCCAAGCAACTATATAAGAAGTTTGATTTGCGAGCCAATTGTGATCCCCAAACCTATGGAATTGGACTGAAGGAGGTATCCGGATTTGTTTTTGTAATTTTAATTTTAAACTATGGAGTTTAAACTCATTTGTATTATAATGTAGTCTGTAACATTGATATAATTTTATAATTGCTATATTTTTCATTCACTTGAAATGTTCATCATAACTAAAAATATTTGGGATATTTTTAAGGGGCTAGAAAATATTACTAATCAAATTTAGCACCAAGTATATTCATCTAGGCAATGCTTTATAATAGTGAAACACACTAATCAAATTCCATTATTACCTAAATTGTTTCTGTGTGTTGTTTTAAGAAACATTGCTTGAAATCACAAAAATATTTGTAATATGAATTTCTTTTCATTGTAATGCCATCTGTCCTAATAAGATTTGACTTAATACCCCTATGCTGTTTGTAGGGTGACCACATCCTACAAGAATTGTTTCTTTAAAATTGCACTAGGAAGATAATTTAATATAGCCATAGTGTATTGATCTGAAACCTAAAATTTAATTAGATTAAATTTAATATATTTTCTCAATTTATCCAATCTCTGTTTTCCCAAACCTTAGGCTTATTAGAGTGTAAAAGATTCATTACAATGCTTCTGTTTAAATTTTTGGGGGGTAAAGCTCAGAACATTTCCAATTCTGTATATAGCTAGATTTATTGTGAGTAAAGGCTTTATTGTTTTGGTAGGTTGCACGTAGCACATAATATTATCTGATTTTTAGATATTTCAGATGGAGGGCGCCTGGGTGGCTCAGTTGGTTAAGCGACTGCCTTCGGCTCAGGTCATGATCCTGGAGCCCCGGGATCGAGTCCCGCATCGGGCTCCCTGCTCAGCGAGGAGCCTGCTTCTCCCTCTGACCCTCCCCCCTCTCATGTGCTCTCTGTCTCTCTCATTCTCTCTGTCTCAAATAAATAAATAAAATCTTAAAAAAAAAAAAAAATCATTATAGATATTTCAAATGGAAATTTTTAAAAATTTAAAACTTAACCATTCCAGGGGCACCTGGGTGGCTCAGTCAGTTAAGCGTCTGCCTTCGGCTCAGGTCATGATCCCAGAGTCCTGGGATCGAGCCCCGCCTTGGGCTCCCTGCTCAGCGGGGAGCCTGCTTCTCCCTCTCCCTCTGCCTGCCATTCCACCTGCTTGTGCTCACTCTCTCTCTGTCAAATAAATAAATAAAATCTTTAAAAAAAAAAAAAAAACAAAGCTTACCATTCTGAAAATAGATGAACAGTTTGTTTCATTTGGGAAAAGGGGAGTGCAGGAGAGCAAAAGCTGTTTTATTGAAGAACAACATATATACTGGAAAGCAGCAGATCATAAGTGTACAGCTCAATTAATTTTTATAAGGTGAGCATACCCATGGAACCACCACCCAGATCAAGATCTAGAACATTACCAACACCCCAGAAGTTTTCCTCATCTCTTCAGTGGTGTTCCCTATAATCGCATGAAAGTCTTACCAGTTTGAAAATCTAATCATTTTCTTAAAGAAATTTCTTAAAGAGTTCATAGCTTTTCTGACCTGTTTTTTAGTTCAGTTCATCATACTGCTATTTGATACAATTTTCTTGATATGTGAAGTTCTTCTCTTATTACAGTTTTTCCCTTGAAATTTTCATAACTAAGACATAAAACCTGGCAAGTTTGATATATTGTGGTGGTAGAAAAAATTTAAATAATGCCCTAGGACTTCTTTTTTTAAGTTATGGATTATTGATGAAAAGAAGTGGAAACCAGGGAGAGTGGATCACACTGTCGGCTGGCCCTTGGACAGACACACTTATGGAGGCTCCTTCCTCTACCATTTAAATGAAGGCGAACCTCTGGTAGCCCTTGGTTTTGTGGTAAGTTACATGCCCCATTCTGGAAAACTCTACTGTTAGAGTCCTTGGATCATCAGTGTTATAAAATCTGGAGCATGTAGAATGCTTTTCATTTAAAGGTCACTTTCTAATTTTGTCCGTAGGTAAAGTGCTTGGGGCTGTCACAGGCATTGGTCTGTAGCTTTAAACACACATAGCTTTTGTGGTGGTAGCTACTAAATGCCAAACACTATGCCCTAGGCTTCACGGAGAATTACAAGTTTCATAAAAGTCCTGTGAAGTATGTATATCCTTATTTTACTGACGGGACACTGAAGTCCAAACAAGTTACACAACTTTCCCAAATACACCCATTAAATGACAGAGGCAGGATCCACACCTGAGTTTGCGTGACTTCCAAGCCCATTTTTCACTATGGCATGCTGTCACGAAAAATGAAATCAGCACTGGGTTTGAATCTTTTAACTTTTTAAAAAATGTAAGCATTTTCTCCCTTTTTGGCCACTTACATCTTTGCAGTAACTACATCTTGAACATTGCAAGGAATGGAAAAATAAGGGTTTCTGCACCTTACAGTTGGTGGCAGCTTTATAATTTAATGTCATAGCTAGACTTGTATATGACACATTACTAAGTTTTCGCATTATTGGTGTTTTTTGACACCCAGCCAAGTGTTCAGTTTCTCATCTTTGATGATTCCAGTGACTTAATTTTTTCAAAGCAAAAAAGATTTGGTTATTAATTCCAGCATTTTGATAATGCCTTATAAAATGTAACCTCTTATATTTCTTGTCCTCTTTTTTCTAAGTATGATTACATTCTGTTTCTTCATTTTTGCCTCATTAGTACCACAGATAGCTTATTAGTTGATTACTAGAATGGGTACTGATAAATGAAAAATAATTACAACTCCTTTTGTAGAAACATAATGTTAGACACTTACCTACAAATATTTTTCTAATTTGGGCTTTTATTTACAGAGCACAATGATTTATTAATATGTTCTAAATTTTTAAAGTTTGGCCAATTATAAACACAGGTATCCTTTTGTTTACCCTTTCTTTTCCAAACAGATTTTATTCATTTATTTAAGTTTGGGTTACTGCATATATTTCTCCAAGTACTTTGAATACAAGAAATTTAACATACATGTTTTATTATAAATATTGATCACATTTTAGCTTGATATAATTTGAAATAAAAATGTCTAATTGTATAAATCTACCAAATTTAAATATAAAAATTTTAAGGTTGGTCTAGACTACCAGAATCCATATTTGAGTCCATTTAAAGAGTTCCAGAGGTGGAAACACCATCCCAGCATTCAGCCAACATTGGAAGGTGGAAAAAGGATTGCATATGGAGCCAGAGCCCTGAATGAAGGTGGCTTTCAGGTAACTCATCCAACTTTTTCTTATTTCTGTATTATAAAGTAAACATTGAAAATATAATGTAATAAATTCAGATAAAGAATAGAAAATTATGTCATAGGAAGAAACTTTAATCAGAGCATCTAGTGTTTATAAAACTGTGTTACACCATAGTTAAATAAAATTACACCATGAATTTAGTTTTAAGAATATATTGATTTCTTGAGATAAATTTATAGGCTTTTTGTTGGTTGGTTGGTTTTTAGCCAGAAAATTAAAACTATATGATCCAAAGATATTTTCTTTTATTCCTTTGCTGCCAGGAAACAAAGATTTAGTTTTCCACAAAGGTAATTAATTCATCCCAACTACCTAGTAACATCCATGCCTTTTAGGTGGCCTCTGGCAAGCTTTTGCCCTTAATTGTCTATTTTAGTATATGTTCATAATAAATCTTATGTTAATGTAACATTATATATTAATTAGTTGAATTTAAATTTTAAAAAAGAATACAGCATATAATACATATAACATACAAAAAAAGAAGAAACTGGTAGCTCAAGTCTATACAAAGAATTTTGTAGTCATTAAAAATATGATGGGTACATCTGCAGATGTTGACATGGAAAAGATGTTAAAGATACGACATTAAGTAAAAATAAAAAAAACAAGCTATAAAACAGCATGGTTATAAAAAAATGTTAATGTATTAAGTATATATAGTCAATGAGATAAAAAAACCTAGGTAGCTATGATAAAAGCTGTTAGTACTGCTGTAAAAATATTAGGTAAGATGATCTAAAAAATTAGCTTACTAAAATTTATACCAAGTGGTTTAAAGCAAGTTACTTATCTTCTCTGGCCTTTGTTTTATAGATGATCCTTTCTGTCTCTAATATTCTAGGAATCTGGAGCCATTTTATAGATTGGATATCTTTTTTTTTTTTTTTTTCCGTAATTCTGTTGTAGAAGTAACAGATGGTAGAAAATTGGGGGAGAGGGGAGTTAACCCTTAAAATGAAGTTCCAAATACTTTATTACTGTAACAATAATTCATAAAGTCAAGTAAAATCATAGTTAAATTATAAATGTAATCACTAGAATCTTAAAATAACAGTATCCCTAACTTCTGTTGCTATGGGATTACTTCTCATGAGGTTTTGTTTCTGTAGTAATTCATTTGCAACAAATATTTATTAAATTGCATAACTATGTTCAAGCCCATTCAGCTCTTTTGCACAATCTCTATAATACATGTCAGTCTAATTCTACTCTTTTTAATTTATAAAGTTCCCAGTATATTCAATAGGACATACAGATCTGTATTTAAAAACATCTGCCTTGTGTGTTTCAACATCTCAGATGATTTTTTAGAATGGCAGGAAGAGTTGACCGCACACATGCACTTATACACACACACTCACTTTTTACTTAAATTTTCTGCTTCAGTTAGTCAAAGATTCAGAAATTTAGTTCTAGTAAGTTTTTGAAGAACCTTAAGCAGTGATTTAAAACATTTGATTTTATTTTGAGCTAACAAATATAACATGACTTTTTTCCCTCTTTTTAAAATTTTTAAATCATTATTTTATAACTGGAAGTTTATACCTCTTAATCCACTTCACATATTTTGCCGTCTCCCCCACTCACCTCCCCTCTGGCAACCACCAGTTCTCTTTATAAATAAGGTTGTTTCTATATACATGACTTTTTCTTTTTCAGTTTGTACCAAAACTTACCTTTTCGGGAGGGTTTCCAATAATTTGTGGTTTAATGAATATCCTAGAATACATTTCTCAGTGCAACTTTTCCTCAGTTCCTTAACAAGATACCCAGCTGCCAGTAACACTGCCCCTACAGGGTAGGATTCTCCCAGGATGTAAAAATATGTTTGCTTGGGCCATAAGACTTTTATTTGTAGGACTTATGCACCAGTTTGGAAGACCTTGCACTAGTAATCCATGCCCTTTTCTTAAACTTCACAGTCTTCTGGTTTTTAAATCAAACTTAGTGTTAGCAAGGCCACAGCCCTATTTAAGAAAAGTGTTGTCATTATCCAAATTCCTATTATCTCTTTTCAGCTAGTAATATTCCAGAAAGCCCTCCCCCATCTTATCTACTCTGTGATCCTGATTTCATGCTCTTTTATCTAGGTGGTTCTAATATTGAATTCAGTCTGAGAACCATAATCATGAATTCATATATTAAAATATATTCTTTAAGGAAGTAGCTAATTGTAATGATGCCATGATGAGAACCTAAGTTTCCATCCCTAGATATCAAAACAAAAAGGGCATATAGAGTTAACATCCTTTTGTAAATCATGTGTTACTGAGAATGCACATAAAAGCAGATTACAATTTAGATAATAGTTGTTTAGGTTTAGGGAGTATTTTTAGACATGGATATGTAAAAATAACATTTTATTTAATATGGTCCTAAATCTGTCTCATATAGGTTAGTCATGGGGAAGAAGAGGGAAAAGTCTTAGAAAAATAGTAATAGTTCTAATCCTCATTCTTAGGAAATGGGGAAAAAACTGCCCTTGCTCTGATTTTTTCCCTTCACATTTTTCCCTACAGCTTTAGAAGACTTTAAGAGATGATAATAATCTGTAGTATTCAGTTTTGTTTAAGCTAAAAATGCACTTTGAATGTTTCTTTCCTCAGTCTATACCAAAACTCACCTTTCCTGGTGGCTTACTCATTGGTTGTAGTCCTGGTTTCATGAATGTTCCCAAGATCAAAGGTACCCACACAGCAATGAAAAGTGGAATTTTGGCAGCAGAATCTATTTTTAATCAACTAACTAGTGAAAATCTCCAATCAAAGACAATAGGTAAGAACTTCCTATTTAAAGCATTGAAAATTGTCAGGTTCTTCACTGAGATATTTAAAAAGAAGCTATTTAAACATACACTTAGTATATAGATAGAGGATGAAAATAAATACAATTAAAAATCTTGAGGTCTTTATGCATATTTCAGGTGACATTAAAAGATCTGTCCCTTTTCACAAAGCATTCAGATGTATGCTGTGCAAAGAACTATATGACTATGTGACTTAATCTCAGTAATTAGATTTTTATATCAATGTTCTGTTTTTTTTTTTTTTTTTAAAGATTTTATTTATTTATTTGAGAATGAGAGAGAGCACATGAGAGGGGGGAGGGTCAGAGGGAGAAGCAGACTCCCTGCCGAGCAGGGAGCCCGATGCGGGACTCGATCCAGGGACTCCAGGATCATGACCTGAGCCGAAGGCAGTCGCTTAACCAGCTGAGCCACCCAGGCGCCCCGCAATGTTCTGTTTTATTCACATCAAAAGTAGAATAGTACCAGTGATGTCCCACCTACTTAGAAATGATTTAAAGTTTGGGGCACCTGGGGCGCCTGGGTGGCTCAGTCGTTAAGCGTCTGCCTTCGGCTCAGGTCACAATCCCAGGGTCCTGGGATCGAGCCCCACATGGGGCTCCCTGCTCTGCGGCAAGCCTGCTTCTCCTTCTCCCACTCCCTCTGCTTGTGTTCCCTCTCTGTGTCTCTCTCTGTCAAATAAATTAATAAATAAAAATCTTAAAAAAAATAAATAAAGTTTGGGGCACCTGACTGGCTCAGTTGGTAGAGCATGCGGCTCTTGATCTTGGGGTCATGAGTTTGGACCCCTAAGTTGGGTACAGAGATTGCTTAAATAAATAAACTTTTTAAAAAATTTAAAAAAAAATGATTTCAAGTTTGACTGTACTTTGTTACATTTCATATGTATCATATACACACTAAGATACCTCAGAAACACTGCAGTATCTTCAATCTGAAAACAGAACAGCTTTGCAGACTGCAGAATCCAGCAGCACCTTTTCCTTTGCAGGCTTTGCAAGCACAGCCATAGATGTGACCCTTCTGCTCTGGTGGAGAGGAAGAGCTAAACTCTTCTACCTCCATAAACCCTTAATCTATGAAAACCGTTCAGTAATTCTCAATTTTTCTCAAAATAAAAGCCTAAGTTTTCGCACTCCTCTGATTTCATCTCTTTTTACTCTCCATTCCAGCCACACTGGCTTCTTGACTGTAAGACCATCTCTTGATCTTTACTCATGGCTGACTCCCTCGCTCCCTTCCCCTTTGCTCAGATCTCTCCCTCATGGTGGCCTTATATGGACTGTACCAGTTAATTTGCAATTGCACACAGAGCACGCCCACCCCTTCCCCCAACAGACTGTTTTTTTTTTTTTTCCTATAGTATTTTCCCCCTTTTGGCACATAATTATCAACTTTGTCTCCTGCCTCTTGGATGGAAAACTCCAAGAGAGCAGAGACTTTGTTCACCAGGAATCCCAAATCCCTGGCACATAGTAACAACTTAGTAGATATTTGATAAATAAACCTTATTCCTTAGAATTCCAGAAAACAAATGTTCCTCCAGGGAGAAATATGAAACCTGATTATGCCTTCAAATGTCTTTGTAGAAATGGAGGCCTAGGTTGTGGGAGAGGAAGGGGATAGGTAGAACATAGGCGAGGCCAGAGAGAACAGAATAGGTAAGAAGTGTAATTGTTGAGTAGTGGAACTTTTTTCTCATTTTCTTGCCAAGTAGCTTTCCTTGTTGGGACCACAAGCCATACTTACACTTCATGTACACACAGTACCAGCACATAGACAGTACTGGTGCAAGTAGATCAACGAAGACCAGACAGAGGGAGGATTAAAGCCTGAGGGAAAGGGAATGGAGCCAGAACAGAGCAGTGACTGGAAAGTGTATAGCCACTACGGAGTTTGGGCAAGTTAGTAAGAAGAACCAGTTTGTCCCATTAAATATTAAATGCATGCACCATTTCGGTATTATAAATTTCCTAGGGCTGCCACAACAAAGTACAAACTGGACAGCATAAAACAACAGGAGTTTATTCTGAGTTCTGTAGGCTAGCAGTTCAGAATTAAGGTGTTGATAGCACCTTACTTTCTCCTGTCTTTAGTCTTCTTGCCCCTCCCAGCTTTCTGATAGCCCCAGACATTCCTTGGCTTTTGGCAGAATAACTCCAATCTCTTGCTTCCGTCTTCTCCTCTCTTCTCTGTGTATCTCATGAAGACACCAGTTGGTGGATTAAGGACCCACTCTATTCCAGTATGACCTCAACTAATTACATCTGCAGTGACCCTGTTGTGACCCATCCTGAGATAACTGGGGGTTAGGACTTGAAAATAATCTTTTTTGGGGGGGGGCACAGTTCAACGTTTAACAGGTAGAAGTGTTTCATTTAATCAACTATAAAAATTTTTCACTTTTATAGGTAGCATGAACTCTAACCTTTTCAGGTTCACTGAATTTTAAAACTAATTTTCCATACTACTAAGTTTGAGAAATCAAATGCGTTACCACCTGTTAACATATATCAAATGGTTATCTTTTTGGAAGATGCCAGCATTTGTATGTGAAAGAGTCTTCAAGTGTGGTCTTACATGACCACCTGTTTAAGATTCACTCATCAGGTATTTCAGTAGCAAAATACCTTCCTGATAAAGTATTTTATACTCCTTAAGGTAATTTGACACTTAACAGTTAATTTCATGTTTTTAACAAAAGGACTTCATGTACCTGAATATGAAGACAATATAAAGAAATCCTGGGTGTGGAAAGAGCTATACACTGTTAGAAATATCAGACCATCCTGCCATGGGATACTGGGTGTATATGGCGGGATGCTTTACACTGGAGTCTTTTACTGGATATTGAGAGGAATGGAGCCGTGGACTCTAAAACATAAAGGTAATTCCAACATATTTGAGTATGAATATTATAATCATTATTCATGCTACTCATGAATGCAGACGCCTGGCTGGCTCATTCAGTACAGCATGCAACTCGATCTTGGTGTTGTGAGTTCTAGCCTCATGTTGAGGGTAGAGTTAACTTTAAAAAAAAAAAAATTTATTTTTTTTAAACCTCACGAATAGGATCCATTAAGTAATAAAGTGAATTTTTTGTTTCAAACTTGTTTTATTAGAGAAATAATAAATTCAGTATCTTTAATCTTTATCATTACTATAAGAGGACTAAAGTCTTACTTCTTTGGTATAATATCTTCAAGTTTTCATAAAAATGTTTGAGAAAGTACTTTTACATTAGTGTTATTTTTATTCAAAATCTTCCTCAAAACTGTTTAAGGTTCTGACTCTGATCAGCTCAAGCCAGCCAAGGACTGCACACCTATTGAGTATCCCAAACCCGATGGACAGATCAGTTTTGACCTTTTGTCATCTGTGGCTCTGAGTGGTACTAACCATGAACATGACCAGCCAGCACATTTAACCTTAAAGGACGACAGTATTCCTGTAAATAGAAATCTGTCAATATATGATGGACCGGAGCAGCGATTCTGCCCTGCAGGTCAGTAATGTGATTTCTGTCCATTCCTGAAACACACATATTTGTTTTAACCATGTTGGAAATATGCTTCCATTATTTTAAGAAATGTCTCCTTCCACTGCATGGAAACTGTAAATGACCCCGTACATCCAGCTTCCGTTAGAAAACTCATTTTTGTGGTTCTTACTCTAGCAATGCTAAAGTAATAGGGAATTTTTGGTAAGCCTAATGCAGTTGACATTTCTCAAAGCCTTTCCTGGGGTACCTGGGTGGCTCAGTTGGTTAAGTGGCTGACTCTTGATCTCAGCTCAGGTCTTGATCTCCAGGTCATGAGTTTAAAAAAAAAAAAAAAAAGCCTTTCCCTTACCCTCAGACCAAGGATTATGGAACACCTAATACCTCTTTCCATGTTCACATGACTTAAATCATTTGTCATGGCTGCTCCTACACACACACACACATTATATATATACTAAAACATTAGGGTATAGCCACATTCAGCTCAAAAAATGGTCCCAGACATTAAATTCATCATGAATACTCTATCCTTTAATGTAAACTTTCAATTAGAATTATAATAGGAACTGGATCTCTAATATGGTAGAACAGTATGCAGATATATGAAAATCAGTATATTCTGGAGGGACTAGAATTAGAATGTAAACTCTGAGGGCAGGGACCCTGACTGTCTTTTGACTTTTTAAATCATTTCTGTCCTTACACTGGTTTGTAAACTCTTCAAGGGGTAAGCATTGGATCCAATTTGTCTTTTTAGTTGTAACACACATATAAAATTGGAACTCAAAAATTGCTAAATGTTGTTCCCTTATTTAGTAAGACTAACTCGGCCAAATAACTGTATACTTTCTGCTTTTATTCATACTTAATTTATACTAATAGCAATAGCACACACCAAGATCTTCATAATATTCTCTATGGGTAAACATTAAGAAAACAAACCTTCAAGGTTTCTGTAGCTACTGTTTCCAGGACTTCAATTTCTACTTTTGAATCTCAGAAGTTAAAACAGGTACTTCACAATATTATTTATTTTTCCTTATAGGAGTTTATGAATTTGTACCTTTGGAACAAGGTGATGGATTTCGGTTACAGATAAATGCTCAGAACTGCGTGCACTGTAAAACATGTGATATTAAAGATCCAAGTCAGAATATTAACTGGGTGGTACCCGAAGGTGGTGGAGGACCTGCTTACAATGGAATGTAAACTGCAACTGATTTCATTTGCAGGCACGTTTGATAGTTTCTTTAAAACGTATGGCAAACTAACTTTAAATGTTAAGAAGTCAACAGGTGTCAAAATATTTTACTGCATATTACTGATCAGAATGTTCATAAAATTATCAAAGAAATAAACATTTTATACTTAAACCTGAAATTATGAATATTCCTCCTACATAAAACTTTACAAATGAGGTAGCATCTGCTTACCTGTATAATTCTTCAAAGATTCAGTACCAATAGCAAATACACTACTGGCCTTTAATGTAGATTTGACTTGTCAAATTCAAAACTTCAAATATAAATGTATATTCTATACCAGAGTTTAACATCCAGCCCACCACTTTTCTCATGAATAGTTTTACTGGAACACATGATACCCAATGGTTTACATACGGTCTGTGGCTACAACTGCAGAAATGAGTAGTTGTGACAGATGACAATGGTCCACAAAATCTAAAATATTTACTATCTGGCCCTTTGGAGAAAGTGTGTTGACCCCTGAATATTTTGTACATAAGTACAAAACACCAGCAAAAACCAACCACAGAGAAATACATCAAAGAATTGAGGGAAACCGTATACAAACTTAAGCTTTAAACTGTTTATTCAACAAGATGTGTCTTCAGGAGTTTAGAAACAGGTACCGAGTTTAGAATAACAGACACCATTATTCTTTGTGATTAATGCAGAAAGCCATTTAAAAAAAAATCAAACTTTACTGTATTTTGTAACACTGTTTTATTAAGAGTGAACTCTTTTCAGTATTCCTGAAATGTAAACAATGGGAAACTGAAGTATCAAAGGAAACACATCAGGGATCATATGTAACTGACAAAAACCTTTAAATTTTCTTACTGCCTTTATATAACAATCAATGCATATTTAAATAAAACTGAATTTCTTACTAGGCAAACATTTTTGCATACGCTGCCTTCTCTTTATCTTTCTGTGCTTTTATCTTTTGTTTGACTTTCAGCAATTCTGCCTGGATAGCTGTAAAATAAATACGTAATAGGGGTTATTTCTCAAAACATCCAAAAACTTAGGATGCCCAACAACTAATGTTTTACATATGATAGTTAATTCTCCCCGTTGATACAGCTCTTCTCTCTAAAATAACTGAGCTCAATTAATAGACTATTTTACTGACAAAGCAATCACACAAACACAAAAACCATGAAACATAACTTTAGAAGATTGTCAATTTGAGAGAAGTCTAACTGAATTATGTGTAGATTTGCCTTCTCTCTCCCTATGAGAGAAGGCAATTAAGTGCCTCCCCTGTTTTACTTTAGCAGTGAGAGACTGAAGATATATTTTAATATCTATCTAGATCTCGTATCACTATTTGTAGCAGGCATATTTGAAAAAAACAAACTAATTTTTGTCCTAACTTTCCAAAGCTTTCCTAAAATACACATCCAGTAACTAGAATACTTGTATTATGGCCTCATTCAGCTTAAGGAATGGTCCCAGACATTAAATTCATCATAAATACTGTATCTTTTACTGCTGTGCTTTCAACTAGAATTAAAGTAATAGGAACCAGATCTCAAATGATATGAGAGAAAAATATTTGGGTATGTGAAAATCAGTATTCTGACGAGTAACTAGAATGTAAGCTCTTTTGATAGCAGGGACCTTGACTTGTTCACTGCCATATGATCAGTACCAATAACAGTCATTATGTAGTATCTGTTGAACAAATATCTAAATGGCAAAGGGTACAATGGTTCATAAAGATACATTCTTAATTTTGACCATAAAAATTGCCAACTTACCTTTATCTTCCGGTGCTATCTCCTGAGCTTTCTTAAGATCAGCCTTTAATTGAGAAAAGACATTTAAAAAAATATTAGATACATGATTTATGAAGGTGATTGTCTAAAAATATTAAAGCTTAGAACAAAATTTTACCAATGCTTGATCGTATTCTTTTAATCCTTGCCATCCTTGAGCTCTACGGTATAATGCTTTGGTATTGGATGGGTCTATTTCAAGAGCCTACAAGAAATTATAAAATTAATATTTTTACCTAAATATTATTAAATATATGTACTAAATTTCAATTTATTGCCAGTCAACTCCAAATCAACCCTTTACTGCTCTGTGATAATGGAGCTGGATGGACCCTGTAAATTTCTTCTCTTTGCCAGCGGGCACATTACATTTTATCAGTAGAGGGCACCAAAAGGACACAGACGAGAAAAGCTGTTTCTCTTCCAGGTTCCAGTACACTTCTTACAGGCTCCTGCATTGAGCTTGGTCCAGAGTACACAGCAGCTCACTGCAGGCAACTTACCCAAGCACTACAGCGGAGTCCCCTAAGTATGGTAGCCAGTGAACTTCTCTGCCACCCAGTAAGTCACAGCCATCCCCCCTCCCCAGTGAGATCTGGACATCAGCCTAGGGGCTGTCATGAAGTGCCTCTTCCTTGGGGGCTCCATCCTAGCCTAGGGGGAGTGACTGCTCCATATATATAGCAGATATATATATCTGCTTTCCCATATTCTTTAGAATTCTCTTTATTAGCCATTCCCTCATTATTCCAATCCCCTCTTACATACTCTTTTATATTAAACTTTCTCTTTTCAAATTACTGTATAGTTTCTATCTCCTGATTGGGCCCTAAATGATAACAGAAAACTGTTATGAATAAAAAATTTGTTACACTCTTTTACTTAAAACCTACAGGGTTGGGCGCCTGGGTGGCTCAGTCGTTAAGCTTCTGCCTTCGGCTCAGGTCATGATCCCGGGGTCCTGGGATCAAGCCTCACATCGGGCTCCCTGCTCGGCAGAGAGCCTGCTTCTCCCTCTCCCACTCCCCCTGCTTGTGTTCCCTCTCTGTCTCTCTCTGTCAAATAAATAAAATCTTTAAAAAAAAAACAAAAACCTACAGGGTTTTTTAAGGAGTGTGAGTCAAGATGAATAGGTCTCTCCTTTGAAATAAACATATTACAAATAATTTTGTTTACTTCACATCTTCTAAAGGTCAATACTAAGATTTTACTGAAAAAGTTGTATTATCTGCCTCTCAAAGGTCAAAAAGAAATCCAGAGTTCGGGCACGTGGCTGGTTCAGTCAGAAGACCATGCGACTCGATCTCAGGGTCATGAGTTCGAGCCCCATGTTGGGTGCGCAGCCTACTTAAAGAAAGAAATCCAGAGTGAAGACCCATCGTTTCCTTGGATAAGGTTTTTCCTCTATTATATGCTCCCCCCCCCCTTTTTTTTTTAAGATTTTTATTTATTTTCTGATAGACAGTGAGAGAGGGAACACAAGTCTGAGTCTGAGTCTTTTAATTAAAGCACCTAATCTCTATTAGATGCCTAACATGTGCCCAAAACTATGCTAAATGGTTTACATATGTTATATAATCTTTGTAACAATCCTGTGAGGCACAGATTATTTTCATTTAATATAAAGATGTTAAGACTCTAAAATTAGGGTGCCTGGGTGGCTCAGTTGGTTAAGCGACTGCCTTCGGCTCAGGTCATGATCCTGGAGTCCTGGGATCGAGTCCTGCATCAGGCTCCCTGCTCAGCAGGGAGTCTGCTTCTCCCTCTGACCCCCCCCCTCTCATGCTCTCTCTCTCATTCTCTCAAATAAATAAAATCTTTAAAAAAAAAAAAACAAAACTCTAAAATTAGGACTTAACCAAGATCACAAAGTTAGTGACAGAAGTCTAACAAAAACACCAAGTCTGACTAGCTCTGCAACCCATATTCCAATGCCCTGCACACAAAAGGTGCTCAATATGTTCAATGAATAAATGAACTGATACATGTGCTCTGAGGAAAAAAGGAAAGTATCTTCATAGATATTAAGTTACATAATGTCATCAGCTAAATAAATGGATTAACAGGAAGAACTGAAGGTCCAAAATATTTAGAGATAAAATGACTTTTAAGTTATGCTGCATCAAGTCTCATTTGGTCCTCTGTAATAAAATATATTACTGTACATAAAATTGTTTTTCAAGTTGAAAAATCATAATCCCACTCCTTCAAAAAGTCTGATGTCAAAGAGACTTACCTCCAAACAACTGTCGATTGCTCCCTGCCAATTTGACATCTTCAGTTTACAAGCACCAATATTCAGCACACAGCTTAAAGCTATAGGTTGCAGCTTCAATCTATCTGCTTTCTCAATAACAGCCTTTGAACCTTCCACATATCTGGAGAATACATTAATAAAGGTAGCATATAATGCCACACACAACTTACTCTGCTCCTTCAACTATGGCAAAAAGTGTTAGGTCATTTCTGATATAAAAAGCTCATCAAATGCTAATATTAATATTCTTAATGATCACAATCTTATTTTCCTTTAGAAGATTTTTATTTGTTCCAACTTTTTTCCCCAAAGTATTCAAAGAAACCAATTTAACAGCATTCCTCAAATCTAAAGATAATTATGCACTACTAACACTTCCCAATTTTTAAAGCTCAGGTCTCCATTATGTATTTTCCAACGTTAAGTATGTTTGGGCCAAGGTTGTCACCGTGGGAGAGAGAATGGAATGAGGCAAGGAGAAGAACCTTTGCAGTGTTGATTTTGAACTGTATTTGAATACAGTTCCTGGCTCTGCCCACGGAAAAGGGCCCAGAAACAATGGGCACACCTGGCCCTCAGAATATGGTTTCTAAAATCTATCCCCCAATAAAAAGAACCAAGAACCAGGGCTCCTTGGAGAAACTGCTAATACCAGATCTGGAAACAGTTAAGTAAAAGATGAAACTGAAACACCTTTTACCAGAAAGCAAGTGCTCACAGACTAATAGGAACATGTGCAAAGGATACAGGAAAAGGGGGCTTCCACTGGACAAATTTGGAACCCTTTGAACATCAAAAAGAATGATAGTATAATAGGTTGAACTTAAAAAAAATCCCAAGTATATAATACTAAAAAGGGCTGGGGAGAAGGAAGAGGCTCTTCTAAACATTAGAATGCAAGAAAATAACTGCAGAATGAAAAAATGAGAACATCAGTTCTGTGACCAGTATAGTAATTGATTCAGGGAAGGATCTTCAATGATGCAAAAACCCACTGAATGAAAGAAAGGTTAGGAACTGGATATTCACACAATCTCACAGGATCACCTCACAAAGTACTTATTTACGAAAGGGAAAAGGTAGCTTTATGACACATTTGGCTGACACCACTTTAACCAAGTGCCAAAACTCAAAATAGGTCAAACTGACGTGTGCCTTCAGGATGTGATACCAAGGAAATATTCAGCACCGATTTAAGTCCTCTTACCAAAATATTTAACCTCAAACTAATCTTGAGGAAGTAATCAAATAAATACAGATGGTACTCAATAAGACAACTGACTTAAGACTCCACAAGATACAAATGACTACAAAAACCTAGTGCAGAGTAGGGACTACTAAAGATAAGAGACTAAAGACATAAAACCAAATGATACAGTGGACTCTGGACTAAAAAAAGAAAATTGAAGTAATTGTGGAAATTTGAACATGGATTACATATTAGATAATATTGTATCAAGGTTATGTAGAAGCACGTTTTCGTTTCTTAGGAATTACCTGCTCAACTATTTAGGGGTAAAGTATCATGGTATCTGTAACTTCCTTTCAAAATGATTCTACAAAAACAAATATAGTAAGAGTTAAAAATAGTGTAAAGAAATAAAGGTACAGGGGCGCCTGGGTGGCTCAGTTGGTTGAGCGACTGCCTTCGGCTCAGGTCATGATCCTGGAGTCCCTGGATCGAGTCCCGCATCGGGCTCCCTGCTTGGCGGGGAGTCTGCTTCTCCCTCTGACCCTCCCCCCTCTCATGTGCTCTCTCTCATTCTCTCTCTCTCAAATAAATAAATAAAATATTAAAAAAAAAAAAAAAGAAAGGTACAGGTGTATTCATATACTATTCTTTCAACTTTCCTGTATTTTGAAATTTTTCAAAGTAAGAAGCTGGAGGAAACAAAAGATGTGAAACTATTTCAACACAGCTGGTTATTATTCTGCAAAGTAATTTTGCCAAAAAGACAATAAACAACTCTGAATTTCAGTTTATAATTCAATCTACAAACTCTTAGAATTAATTAATTAAAAATACTTTATTACCTTAAAACTTTTGCATATTTTTTAATGGCCATCTCCCAGTTCTGAGATTTGAAAAAAGTATTTCCAATATTTTTTACATCTTCTGTTATTAGTAAAATTTTATTTACCTGTATTAAAAAATACAAATATGTTGCATTTTAGTAATTAATGTGGTTTAATGCTAGGTTCTATCACTAAGACAGATTGATATGAGTAATTCAAAATTTTAGTACTATTTTTAATAATTAAAATTTGACTAATCTGAAAGTACTCACATCTTTTAAATCTATATCTGCATCCTCAGGGAAGTCTGGATGACTGTCACCAGAGCCATCTTTTGGGAATATGCCCCAATCATCCCCTTCCTTCAATTCTCCGCATTCTGCAATAACGCACAACTGTAAAAATAATCCTAAATTGTAAGAGGTCTACTACCATATTAATGAGATTAAAAACAAGAAATCTGGGTTTAAAAGCTATACAGCTGTCAGTCATGTGCAACACTGTCCAAGTCACTTCTCAAATGACAGATTGACAGAAGTCTCCTCTATCTGCTCTAATTACAATAATGCCCTTATATACATTCCCAGTAATACCATGACACTATTTTAGGAAAGTGTTTTACTGCTATTCAGCAGCTCAGTATACGAAGAATATGTTGAAAATACTATCATTCTCTATGTAATTTTCTTTAGGTGAGGCATGTCCTTTCAATTCCACTACTGTTTCTTTCATACAATGGTGACAGCCTACTTCCTGCAGGTATTTCAGTTTCCAATTCCCAATCACAGCCCTGCCAATTAGGTTAGGTAGTTTTGTGGCCACTGTGATTTCACAGACATTTAGAACACAAGGCTCTTTAGAGTTACATAATCTAGTCTAAACCCTAAAGAAATTTATATAAGATGAAGAAACATGCCCAGAAAATTTAAATAACCAGATCAAGGCCAAACCACCAGTTAAACAGCAGAGTCTCAACAGGATTCTTGGTTTCCTCTCCTCTTCCTACTATGACTAGTGTACATACTGATTCAAACTTTTGCAGGTATAGAAGAGTTAAGAAACCTACAAAAAAAATCACCAAAATTGAAGTGGAAATAATAAAAATCTCTTTTTAAATTACCCTGATGTTATCCTTCCCACTGTAGAAAAGTTTCAAGAAAAAGTGGCAGGTCTAGGCTTTTATGCCAAAAGTCATCTTAACATTTTCCCAGTTAATAATCATCTGATCCTTTTACTTATATCTCTTTAAGACAGTAATTAAGATAACAAGTGTATTTCACTGTAACTTTTTACTTACTTTGGCAGGCTTTTCACCTTTCACTTCTACATTTTCCAGTATCCTTGCCACACCCATTCCTTTAATTACTTGGCCAAATACCACATGTTTCCCATCCAAGTGAGGAGTCGGGACTGTTGTGATAAAGAACTGAGAACCATTTGTATTGCAGCCTGCATTTGCCATGCTCAATAAACCTTCCTGATCATGCTGTAGAAATACAAATCAGTAAAAGAAAACGAAGGTTAGAGGTCCTAGTGTGAACTGTTCTTTTACTGACCATTCACAGAAAACTAGGGCAGGCTGTAATATCATTTAGAGCAAACAATGTAGTGTTATTTTGTATAAATTGCAACCTTTAATTCACAAACATGGGGTAATCACCTTTTAGACTTTAAAAAAAACCTTATGAAACCAAATAAAATAACAATGTAGATTCCTAAATTGGCCATTTTTAGAACAGGCTTATATCTCAACTTTAAGACAAAGACGCTGCATTAAGGAAATCTAATGATTACACTTTGTCCTTTTTTATGATGAATGTTCTCTTTTCTGAGAAGAACTCAATAATCTTCCCATTTATAGGGGCCTACGCTATGATTCTTCCTTTACACATCAATAAACTGGGAACAGTGATGGGATATTCAATTTAGACAGGACATTCCTTAGGTACTTCCCTAATCTCAAAGGAATCCAAACATTATGGCTTTCATCCCAGGTGAATCTTCAGAGAACCATTCTTCAGGGAATGACCTAAAGAAACTGCTGCATACATCTTGAAATCAAATTTCTACTTGGCATCAACCTGTTCAAAAGTGCTGTGAAACCAGATTTCTTCATCTTTCCACTTTATGCTTAGGCTTTCTAAATTATTCATCACTGGGCCATGCATTGTACTCTCATGTTAGTCTTCCCACTGAAAATGTCTTTTACCCCTTCAACCCAAAAAATTCAGCTTTCAGGGCTACCAAGTTTGCAGAAGGCAAAAACTATGTCCTTTCTTTTGATCAAAGCAATCACATAATCTTAGTTTTCATCCTTCAGAGGTAGCTTCCCTTTCTCCTTTCCAAAAGTGTGGTGCTTTTCGCATAATAACAAATAGAATATTAACTTTATTTTCTCAGCCTCCTATTGCCTTTGTCTTTACTTACTTATATCCCTCATTCAAACTGGAATCTATGTTTTAGTTCCTGTCTAACCAAGTCTTGGCCACCCTGCAAGGCCCAGCTTAAGTACCCATTCCTCTTCAATATCTTCCCTCATAATTTGGAATATATAAATCATCTCTTTCTCCTATAATATATACTGAAAGTCTCAATCAATTTAGCATTTATTTGCCCATTATTATATTATTCTCCTGTTGTCCCATGTGTTTTAATCTTGTCTTCCCCGTAAATATCATAAATTCCTTGTTATCAAGGCTATTCATTTTTATAAACTCCTTGGTGCCAGTGACAGTACTAAATACCTAATAGCTGCAGCCAATAAATACTGTTTAAAAGACTGATGACATTTTCTTTTCAAATTATCCTAATTACCTTGCTCATACTCCTCATTTCCAAAGATATTACTCTACTTTTGTACTTACATGTCCATTCTTACAACTTGAATGATGCAATATACCCGATTACATCTTGGGACAATGAAGGTAAGAAGGCGCAGGCACCACTAATGTCCTTTAGGAGCTTGGACATTAACCATATCCGCTACTTTGCAAATCCCCTGACATCTGGATGTTAGCGATGGTTTTGTTGCTTTTCAAATTCAAGCGTAAAAATGCACAAGTTACCATCCTTCTGATAATGAGAACATTTTTCCTGGAAACAATTTGCCATATGGTGGCTGCTCTTAAAAACTCATTGGCTTGGGCGCCTGGGTGGCTCAGTTGGTTAAGCGACTGCCTTCAGCTCAGGTCATGATCCCAGGGTCCTGGGATCGAGTCCTGCTCTGCGGGGAGCCTGCTTCTCCCTCTCCCACTCCCCCTGCTTGTGTTCCCTCTCTCGCTGTGTCTCTCTCTGTCAAATAAATAAATAAAATCTTTAAAACCAAACAAACAAAAAAAAACATTGGCTTTAGTGAAGTATGTAAACCTGGATCATACTGACATAACCATCATATTTTTGCCAAATAAAATTTGTGGATGAAATTTTTGATTGTTGAAGAGCATATTCACAAATATGATATCTTTTACAAGAAAAGGAGAATCTAGGCACACTTGAGACATTTATTGGTGTCTTAATCCAATTAGTAACCCAGACCAGACACACAACGACCTTTATTATTAGCAATAAACACTTTTGCCTACTTTACCTTATAACAGAAATTTTCATCTTCAAATTTTTCACCATAAATACTTTCTCCACCTGTCCCATTTTGATTTGAGAAGTCTCCACCCTGAATCATAAATTTCTTAATAACTACAAAAAAGGAAAATAACTATTAGAAACTAAAATATGGATGACTACAGCAATGTTAACTAATGAACATGTAGTAAGAAAGAAACTTCCTAAAACATGACTCTAGTCATACCACTCTCCTGTCTTTCCCCTCCCATCCCCATAACTCTAAACTTTTCATAGCCTGGGTCCAAACTACTTTTACTGACTGATCACTCACTAATACTCTAAGAATTAGTTCAAATGGTACCTCCCCTATATAACTGTCACTGAGACCCCAAAGCTGGATCTCATAATTTTTCTCCCACAATATCTTGACTCTACCTCCACTTTATAACGTTCATAACGTATATCGTAATGATCTGTCTCTTCCAGGAAACATTAATTCCTTAAGTACAGCAACTGTTTTTCATTGTGTATATGGCTAGACATGTGTTACTCACTGATGTCTACTAAGACCAATTATTCCCAGTAGATTTGTTATACCATAATGCGAGTACTTCAGCAAATATTATCACTTGGTGTCAAAGGTTCCCAAGACTACCCTCATGTTCAGAAATTTCCTAGGATTCATGGGACTCAGCATTTGGTCATATTACAGCAATAAAGTAAGGACACAGAGCTAGTCGATAAAAGGAAAAGATATAACAGAGTCTGGAGAAATCTATGTGCTTCCTTATACTCTCTCCCTCCCATGAAAGGTCAGAGAGCACATTCTTCCCCCAGCAAAAAAAAATGCTGCAACATATGCACAATGTTGTTGCCCAAGTAAGCCCAAGGTTTTTACCAGGCCAGATCATGCAGTTACTCTCTACCTAGCATGTACCAAAATTCCAGACTCCCAAAAGGAAAGCAGGTGTTTAGCATAAATCAAAGTGTTTGTAAAATAATCCAGGCACAGTAAACCATCTTTATGATTCAGGGAATGGTTCCAGTGCCAAGTTCCTAAACTCCAGCTAATGGCCAGGCTGCAAGCAAACCTTTCCAAGGAGAGCAGTCTCAGGCCTGCTATGTCAACTCTTTTCCAAATACTACATTCTACAGTACATTTTAGTATTTTATTAAACATGAATATAAATCAACAGTTTAAACATTTTAAAATCAATGTTAGTTTTTTCTTAAGTTCCTTTTAATAAACTACTCATGATTATATTTTAACATATTTATTCATTAAACAAATATTTATTGAGTACCCACTAAGTAACTATACTACATGCTGAAAACAAGATGGTGAAAAGATACAGTTCCTTAATTCATGGAACCTACAGTCTATTGGGGGAAGCATCAAATAATCACTAAACAAAGGTATAGTTACAAAGTGTGATAAGCATTGTTGTTGAAATGTCATTTTTTAATTAAATATCACACCAAGACACTGAATCTTTAAATTGGCTACAGCCTTCCCAAGCAATCTTGCCCAAGTGGTAGTTATAACTTTTTTGCCACCAGGCAGTCAAACTATCTAAAGTCTGCTTCTTTATCATGGCACACCCTTTTTTCTCAATCTAATCCCAATGGAGTGAAGAGCTAGGGCACTGGTGAAGCTAGGTAGTCCATTTCTCTATAAGTAAACCTTAGTACCCTCTCATATTTCCACTGTTCACAGCCCAACCTTTATGAAATTGAGCTACTGCCTCAGATGTTAGAGCATTCTCCTGAAACTAACAGTAATTTTTAACTTTCACTCTTTACTTCCCTTTACTTAGTATTTTCTTCCCTAATTGCTATAGAACAGAATTATTTATAAGAATCAGATTAAAAAATTTACACATACTTCGATGGAAAGGGCATCCTTTGAAATGGAGAGGTTTCCCAGTGGTGGGTCCAATGCCTTTTTCCCCTGTACACAATGCACGAAAATTTTCTGCAGTTTTGGGTACAATATCTGCAAACAATTCGAAGACAATTCGACCAACTAAAAGAAAAAATGAAAACATGTCAGTATGGAAAACAAGCAACTAAATAAGCAAATGATAAAAGGATGGTTGGCGAAAGTATAGTGACTGAGATACCAAGTTCTCTTTTTTGGTCATTTTTCTAAATATTCAAAATTAGTCTAATGTTAAGTGTCATGTATCTAGATGAATTTGAAACAATCATTTTTCTACATGTTAACAAAGGATCAAAAATACAGAGCCAGCAGATTAGGACCATATAAGGGACAGCATGAAGTACAAATGGTTTTAAATTCTGAGTAATTTCTTATACTTGTACTCAGCAATTCCAACCACCAAGTAACCAATAGGAGAAAAATCAAATATCCTTTGAGTGGTCGGGTTGGCTGAGTTTTAAGTATAGCTGTAGCCTTTGTGCTCTATGGAACCTCCCTAGTGCAGCCGCTGAAGCAAAAGATGAAAAAGTTCCCATTTTAGACAACGCCTAAGGCAGGTAAAAACAAACCTCGCACTAACTTCAAAACAAAATAAATGTATATATAAATACGTGTGTGTGTCCATAATCAGCCACGGGGGTCCCTGAATCCCGATGTGTCCGTTTGTATATGCATTCACACAGACCAGCTAACAATTCTAACCTGTTCCAGAACAAGGGTATTTCAGTTACAAAGCAATACGCTAATTCACAAGACCTCAGGAGCTCCCGAAGTGCTGACGTAGCCTAGGCAACCACATTGCTACAATGAGCTCATTTTCCCCAGTGCCAACACAGAGAAAACGTTCGCCAATCTGACGGGACCTCTAAGTTAAAGATTGGTAATAAGAAAAATCAACCAGCAAAAGTCGCTTTAATTTACAATCTGGCAACTGCTGGTGTATCTCGCGTGGCATAAGACACGGCGTGACTGGAACCCAACAAACACATTATCAGTTTTCTGAATGTCCCACTGCAAACATAAAATAATCTTATTTTATGCCTGCTTGATAATGCAAGGTGGCGAGGAGGTACAACCGAATCAGGAGGCAAACGTAAAGGCCGCCACAATCCCAAAACCAAAAATTTCCAGAAACTTCCGCAAGACCCATGGCATTGGTACAAGGGCGCTGGCTCGACCCAGCCTTTGAAGCCTGGATTTGTTCCAGCAGTCCAGTCTGGGCAGCCGTCCCCTCCGCACCACAGAGCAGCCCCTGGCCCGAACCGCACGCCACCGTCGGAATCCCCCGAATCCCGGGAAGCATAGCTTCCTCGGGGCTATTCCGCAAGTATCAGACTCCGCTCACCTCGCTCCCCTCCGATGTCCACATCAAAGAAGACTCTGGGGTTACCGGGGTTGCAGGGCTTAGTTTGGGGGGACGGGTGCGACATTTTGAATTGCAGATACGCTTGGGAGCGAACTCAAAGAACCTCGTGGACAACCGGCAGCTCAACCCAAAAGCGACTTTCTCCACGAAGATCTGTCGGCGGCGCTGACGAGCCCCTTCCGGCGTGAGGTCCGGAAGCCGCGCCCCGACTTCCGGCGCCGCCTTCCGGCGGCGTCTCCGCGTGGTGTAGTCGGCGTTGGTACTTCGTAGTTTTCTGTCCTTTTTTCTGTTCTTCCTCTCTTCTCGTGTACTGAAGTTGCAGCCCCAGTCCTTTTTACTCTTTTTGCGTGTTTCATCGCTTTTCCTACTGTGATAACGGGCGTGTGACTGCTTCTCTGACACACAACTTGCTTGTCTGGAAAATAGGAATAAAAATGCTTACCTTGGAGGGTCGTTTTGGGAATTAAAGACGCAAATTGCTTAGCACAGTGCCTAACACAGCCAGGTGGTAGCTAATCTATAGTGACCGTGTTACTGCTGCCGTTTTGTTACAAGTTGCTATTAACATTGTGTAAGTGATAAAGAGGTTAGGCAAAGGCTCTGAAGCTGAACGTCCAGAAGAGAGCACAGTTTAGTTTCCTGATAAAACTGTGTTATAGTCCACTTTTCCCTTCTGGGAATTTGTGTAAACATTTTACCTGTTTATATGAACATAGACTCACCTCTTGATAAAGCCTAATTTTGGAGAGAAGTGGTATGTTTTTTAGCACTTGGTAATATTCTAATTGTTTATTCATTTATTTAATCTATCTCCTCCCATTAGAATTAAACTCCACGAGGACAAGAATTTGGTTTTGTTCATTGCTCTATTCAGAGCACTTCTAACAGTGTCCAGCACATAGTAGGTGCTCAATAAATGTTTTTTTTAGATTTATTTTTTTGTTTAGAGAAAGAGTGCGGGGTGGGGGGAGGGGAAAAGCAGAGGGAGACAGCCTCAAGCAGACCCCTTGCTGAGCAGGGGTGGAGGGGTTTGCTGGATCTCAGGACCCTGAGATCATGACCTGAGCCAAAACCAAGAATCCCACCTAACCAACTGCATCACCCACGCACCCCATAGGTGCTCAATAAATGTCTTTGAATGAATGAACAAGTTATACAGAATGTGAATGGCCTTGAGAATTTTTATAAGAATGTTAGTAAGAAATTTCATTTCCATGTGTATTTATGTATAATTTGAGAAGATTATCAGCACTTCATGCTGATCCTTTCAAATTCCAGCACATTAAAATTAATGTAAAATGTTAATTCCTTATGAGTTGATGCCCTTGAATTCCATAGTGATTATTCGTTATGGCTCCTCGAGGATCTAGGTCAGCCCAGCACATAACCTCTGTGTCCTTTGATGAATATGAGTCAAAATAAATTGCTCACTAATCCAGTCTCATTTCCAGGCTGCAAACTGGTAATTTACACTTTGTCTCACAAATATCAAATGATAAATTCACATTAAAAGTTTTATTCTGCTCTACTAGCTTAAAATTAGCCTCTAGCACATTAAGTCCCAAGAATTGTCACTTTTACTCCATATCCTCCTAACCATTATTATCATTAACTAGGTAACATGGTTAAGCACTTCTGTGCCATCACACTTCTGGGGTTCAAATTCAATCACTAATAGATACTAACTAACTTGTGACTCTGGACAAGTTACTTAGCCTTTCTGTGCCTCAGTTTCCTCATCTGTAAATTAGGATAATGATAATGTATCTCTTAAGTTTGTTTGTTTATTTATTTATTTTAAGTAAGCTCTACGCTCAGTGTTCGGCTTAAACTCACAGCCCCAAGATCAAGTGTCCCATGCTGCACTGAATGAGCCAGCCAGGTGCCTTATGAGGATTAGGTGAAGAATTATTTAGATGTTGTAGTATCAGAAACATAGTAAGTACTCAACAAGTATAAGCAATTATTAATCGTAAATAGCGGGGCGCCTGGGTGGCTCAGTTGGTTAAGCGACTGCCTTCGGCTCAGGTCATGATCCCGGAGTCCTGGGATCGAGTCCCACATCGGGCTCCCGGCTCGGCGGAGAGCCTGCTTCTCCCTCTGACCCTATCCCCTCTCATGCTGTTTCTCTCTCTCTCTCTCAAGTAAATAAATAAATAAAATCTTTAAAAAAAAAAAATCGTAAATAGCTAATACTTTATTAAAATAATTACTAGTATCAACGTATTTCAAAATGAAAGTTAAAACTGCAAAGGTACTTTGAAGATGCCTCTGCATTCTCAGAAAATATAACGTGATTCTTTCTGTTATACAGGTTTCTGGGTGTAAAAGACTAAATGTTACTCTCACTGTGTCTAGATTTCTCACAGTAATGTAACAGCTTTATGTAAACTGTCATTTTCCTAGAACAAACTTGAATAACGGAATCATACCTTTCGAAACCACTCCAGTACTGATCTCTAGTGAAAAGATAAATCCTCCTAGAAGACAACCTGTCCCATTGTCAGTCTGCTTACTTAAAACCCGTCTTCTGAGTTCTGAAGTCTTGTCTATGTGTAGAAAGACAGACTAAGGAGCATGCACTATTTATTAGGGCTAAGGTTATACAATTTCATCTGGAAAGAGGGATGAATATTTGCTCTAAGAGCTCTATTATCATCATCATTATTATCATTATTGTTATTTCTGTCATTTTCCCTATAAGTTTGGGAGGATAATATTAACAGATTGCATCCCCCACCCAATATCCTCTCTCAATCTCTTCTCATTACTCCACCCAAACAAGCAGCAAGGCATTCTGTGCTCATTCCTTAAGGAGAAAACATGTGACAGCAAAGAAAACTAGGGAAAACAGAGTCTTTTCCTAGCTTTGGAGTGCAAAAAGCTTGGCTTTACAGAAACAAGAAAGACTCCTGGCATAGCAAGAGATCGGAACAAAAATGGCTGTAAGAGCATCTAAGAGCATGGCTTTCCACTGGCAAAAAATAGTAATAGTAAAACTCAAACAAATCCATCTCCCATGCTGGAGAATGAGGGGGTTACAGATGGTAGAGTGAGGAGAGTAGGAGGGGCAGCAATGGCAGGGCAGATTTCCACTATCCCAGAGATGAGAAGTCTCTGAACCATGTTCCCCAGTCACATCCCTGGGAAGTCAGCAAACCTCCAAAAGTTTATGAGATCTGAGAGCAGAGGGAACGGTGTGCCCGGATTCCCAAATACAGCCTCAGGAAGGCAGCAGGCCCTAGAAAGAATATGGATTAATGGTGTGAGTAGGTAGATGGGAACTAGACAGACTCCCAAAGATTTTCTATGCCCTAACTTGGAGTGGGAGCAAAACAATACCCCTGTATTCCCATAGAAAAGGAAAGATGGCCTCCATACTTCAAGGGAGCTTGCAGAAGGGAAATCTGAACTCAAGAGGCCTAGGAGAATTGAAAAGGATGTCTAGTTTCTCATTGGATGCCTATGTAGACAGATGACTTTGAGAACCAGAGGCTCCCAACCCCAAAATTTGCTAGACATTATCAAGTTTAGATCCAATCCCAAGAGGGAAAAAGTGAGATACCAGAAATTGGCAAAATTATGGCATTACCAACCCTTCGGAATAGGCGATTCAAAATTGAACTTAAGGTAAGTAATAGGAAAAACTTGTGTCTCACACACCTGAGTTCATACCTTTATAGGGTCATAGATTGGTCACAAGTTTGAAATAACACCCAACCCCTTCATCACAGGTAAGAAGTCAGAAAGGACACCAGAGTTTGGGGAGAAAGTTTCAGGGTTCTCTCTGTTGAGTTAGGCTCTGACTGCAAAATTGGAACTCCAAGAGGCTAATGCATAACTCTTTAAGGAGACAAAACGATTCTGCTTCTAGAGGAAGCATTGGTGTTGAGATACTAATGTGTAGGAGAGAGGCCTAACTAAGAATCCCTACTCTTCCATGTCAGAATGGAAAAGCAACTCTCAAGTTCTGCCTGCCTGCTAAAATTTATGACTACGAATAATTACAATTTTTTCTGAGCTAGAACATTGAACCAATGGAAGACAGCAGATGCCACCAGGGGACAGTAGAGTCTCTGCCACCAACAGAAATCATCCCACAGACAGAAATAGTGCAGTGAACTTTGTGCTTGAGAGCTCCCAAAATGATAAGAATCTTCTAGGAGCTGGAAGTGACATGGTCAAAAAAGGATGTTGATTATTAGGTTACAATAACACCAGGTAAGACAGGGTTTGTGTATTCCTTTCCTGAAGAATAGTAATAAGATTAATTTTAACTGTTTTCAGTTGTGAAATGTGTATTTATCTGATACAACAAAATCAATAATACAGTGATTTGAACCAACAAAAGTATTGTTCAAATCCTAGTATTCCCTTCCTCCAAAGAAAAAAATTTACATTAATCTAAAAGGACTTCCTTAAAATGGATTTTATGACTATCACAAACAAAAATAGTAACTAGAACATATTGGTCATTGATATGTACCAGACTCTCTGCTAAGAGCTTTACTTACTTTATGTTAGTTAATCCTCAAAGTAACTGTGTCAGCAGTAATCTTACTATCCTATTTACTTTATCAGACAGATGAGTGCTGGGGAGGTTAAGAAAGTTGCCTGATCTGATTCCAAAGCCACTTCCCTATGTACTAGAAAGATAGAACCTGAGATCTATCTTTAAATATACAAGGTTTAGATATTGTATAAGAGACATAATGACATATAAAGGATCCTTGAGCTCCTCATGGCATTAACACCGGACTTGTTTTATCCTTTCGTAACTTGGCTTTGATCTGGCATCCTAAAACGGATTAGGCTTCGATGCCTTCTGAAAGGTATTCTACATCTATAGACTGTGAAGTGAGAAAAAACATTTTTTCCACAGAAAATGAAAGCAATAATAAAACTTCCTCCTAATCACTTTGCATGGAGGTAGGAGAGTTGGTGCCAACTTATTGGCATCTCTATGAATTTCCCTAATTTGAGGCAGAGATAGAAGGCAAAAGAAGCCAAGAGAAGACAGGTAGTTATAAATCCTGGTGACTCTGACAGAAGAGTTACACAAAGGGCACCTGGGTGGCTCAGTCGGTAAGTGTCTGCACTCAGCTCAGGTCATGATCCCAGGGTCCTAGGATGGAGTCCCACATCGGGCTCCCTGCTCAGCGGGAAGCCTGCTTCTCCCTCTCCCACTCCCCCTGCTTGTGTTCCCTCTCTCACTGTCTCTCTCTCTCTGTTGAAAACTAAATAAAATCTTTAAAAAAAAAAAAGATATACACAAAATAGAAGAGTTTATATTGAGAGGGTCTGTTAGGTCCTATTGAATGACAAGAGACTTTTGTGACCTGTTAAGTAAGCCAATGTAGGAATTTTCGTAGGGTTAACATTAAAAGATTTGCATTTTTAAAAGACTATTTTGGCTCTAACATGGAGAACAAAATCAAAGGGAGCCATAATGGAGGTAGGGAGGGCAGTGGGGCAATTACTGGTAATGAGACATGAATCTAGCTTGTACTTAAGTGATGATAGTAAAGATGGACAAAAATTGATGCATGAGAAAGGCATATAGGGAGAGGGTATAAAATCAACAGTTCCAAGTAATAGATTGGACATGGGATGTGACATAGAAGGATGGATGGAGTGAAAAACAGGTTGACTGGTAAACGGGAGGTTAAGTAAGAAGAGGACTGATAAATACCCACTGAATTTAGTGACATGGAGGTCTTTGGGGACATTGCTGAGACATTAATAATCAATGTCATCATATCTCTAATGGAATAATTTGGGTTTATCCATGTCTTAAATTCATAATATTGACATTTGTTCCCAATAATCAATATTATTTGAATGTCCTTAAACTTACTGAAAATAGAAAGTACAATACAGAATTCCTGTAGACATATAAATGTCTTTGGAAAAAGAAATTTTTTCCATGGTGAGATCCAGTACCTTTGGCAGAATGATTTGTGAGAATTAAAAGTAAAAGTAACATTGCTGAATATATACTGTATGCCAGATGATTTACATATCTTATAACCTATCTTCTGTATCCTAAAGTCAGTGTCAACCATTCTAGATAAGTATTGATTACTGGTGGTGACAGTTTGAAGTTCTTTAAAGAGATGAGTTAGCACATGGAAGTTTTTAAGTCCTCTTTCTTATATCCTGTCCCACCAAAGCTGCTGTGTTCAAATCTGAACTCTCCTCTACAAATCCCCACACTCAAATTACATGCCCTTCTCTATTTTTTTTAAAAGGTACCATAGGCTAGAAATATTAAGGCATCTGGCACACAGTAGGTCAGTAACATTCATTGTCACAATTTGTCTATTCTCCCTCCTGTCTTTCAAATTATGTCTCTCAAAGCCACCTCCCTCCTGTTCAGGAGCTTTCAAACTTAAATGAAATAGTTATTAATGGGTCTGCCATCTCTAGGTTCTCCCCTAATTTATAAGAGGAACATTAAATAACATGATGGATGGTGTTGCTGATAATACCAAAAACACAGAATGTACTACTCCCCCAGGTCTTTTCTTATATTGACCCTCAAAACAAACATGCAAAAGAACATATTGTTAAGTCATGTTTATAGGCGGCCAGAATAGTGCTGTCTACCTAAGTGTACAGATTTCTAGAATTCAAATTTGAAGGATGGATATATTAGTGAGGCCATAGGACTTAATGGTTATTATGTTCCTAATGCAATTCCTGCTGACTTTCACTTGTTACCAGCTAAGATTTTAACAGTTTCTGCATTGTGGCTACATCATTGAGATCACAGGTAACAATGTGAAATAAGGGATTTCTGTGCTGTTGATTGAAGAATATAATTTAAGCGCCCTAGCTACCAGATCAGTGGGCAGCAAAGAAATGAGTTTGTATTTTTGCCAACCGAAAGAATAGCTCACCTTCTTAAGGAGGAACCTTTCAGAGGGGGTTAGGACTTTTCTCAATTTGCAACAGTGGATCTATTTAGATTCTGGAAGTCTGTTGGGAGCCCCAGAAATCTGTACTACAGAGCATCATCCAAAAACAGACAACCTTGGCTATAAAAACCTCGAGGCCGGTGTTTGGATCCCATTTCACAGAGGAAGAACCTGGCTGAGGGAGGCTGAAGAATGTACCTCCGGGCCAAACTGTCAGAGTCCTGCTTGCTTCTATCTCAGACCACAAAACAGACCCCCTAGGTCAGAAAAAGCATTTCCCTATTTGTCCATCTACATCTGCCAATAACAATTTTTTTTAAAGATTTTATTTATTTGACAGAGAGAGACACAGCGAGAGAGGGAACACAAGCAGGGGGAGTGGGAGAGGGAGAAGCAGGCCTCCCGTGGAGCAGGGAGCCCGATGTGGGGCTCGATCCCAGGACCCTGGGATCATGACCTGAGCCGAAGGCAGACACTTACCGACTGAGCCACCCAGGTGCCCCAACAATTTTGTTTTTTATCATTAATGAGGTGACTTGTTGCTTTTGAGAAAAAAATAGCCAACATTTTCAGTTGCTTCTTCAATAGTCCCCTAGAAGTGATCACTGGGCCAAGCTGTTGGAAGAAGGCTGTGCACTCAGTTATAAAAAAAAAAAATAATAACGAATCTTTTAAGCTTAAAATGGGGAATTTAGATCACAATTATTTATTACACTATTAAATTGGAATTTGATTGAGAAAAACAGAATTCCTCTGTATTCAGATTTTTGAGACATGCTAGATAAAAACTCTATATTTGACTTACTTTTATACTTAATTAAATACTCAAATGTAATAAAGTGATAACATTTGCTGAAGCACTTTCATTAGAAGTATAACATCTACTGGAAAAGATTGGTCTTTATTCAGCAAATATTATTGAGTACCTAATACTTGGTTGCCAGGTCTGGCACACAGTTATAAGGATGAAAAATAGAGTTGATGTTTTGGGCACCTGGGTGGCTCAGTTGGTTGGGCGACTGCCTTCGGCTCAGGTCATGATCCCGGAGTCCTGGGATCGAGTCCCACATCGGGCTCCTGGCTCAGCGGGGAGCCTGCTTCTCCCTCTGACCCTCTCCCTTCTCATGCTGTTTCTCTCTCCCTCCCTCTCTAATAAATAAATAAAATCTTTAAAAAAAAATAGAGTTGATGTTTTAAGGTGTTTCCTGCTTGCTAAAAGAGACAAAGCAATTACAGTATATATATATATATATATAATATATAGAGGTAGACTCAAGATACTGGGAAAAAATTGGGAGACCCAGCTTTGGAGATCTCTAACAATTTCATAGGCAAGACACCATGTGATCGAAGTCTTTCTTACACTCTGGAAAATACTTTACCAGACTGGGTGATTAGAGTCTAGAGGGACACATATTAATATTACATATACAGCATAGCCTAAAAACTATTTATGTCTAAGAAATTAAAAACCAGAGAAAGTATTATTACCAAAGTATGGGGGAGAACAAGATATTAATAGTAGAATATGTGATAAGTGTGACAACTCTAGATGCACAGTTTACCGAAAAGAAACTAGGGCATCCTGATAGTACATATAAGTAAAATAGAAAATTCTCCATTTATTCTCAGTTTATCCAAATTTGCTCAAAACTCAGAACTATAAGCAAACGCAAATATAAATAAATAAATGATTCTAAGTATTTTCATTTCTTCTTCAAAGCCCAGTAATTTTTTTTTAAAGATTTTATTTATTTGACAGAGAGAGCGACAGTGAGAGGGGGAACACAAGCAGGGGGAGTGGGAGAGGGAGAAGCAGGCTTCCCACTGAGCAGGGAGCCCGATGCAGGGCTCGATCCCAGGACCCTGGGATCATGACCTGAGTCCAAGGCAGACGCTCAAGGACTGATTCACCCAAGCGCCCCAAAACCCAGTAATGTTTGAGAGAAGTTTAAATGACACCTCTTATCTATCAAAACTCTTAATTGCTCAATGACTAACAGGAGACATTTGCATTTGTATATGGAAAACCTTTCGTTCTAATCATGTTCTTTGCATAAGTAAGATTTTTTTAAATTACTAGATATGTTGGACACCTGGGTGGCTCAGTTGGTTAAGCTTCTGCCTTCGGCTCTGGGATTGAGTCCCACATCAGGCTCCTTGCACCTTGGGGAGACTGCTCCTCCCTCTGACTCAAGCCTTTCTCAACCCCCACCCCCACCCCGCCGCTTATTCTCTCTCTCACTCTCTCAAATAAATAAAATCTTTGAAAAAAATTACTAGTTATTTTAATACCTTTATGAGAAATCTAAATGATAACAGACCCAGATTGTAAGACTTAATGGGCTAAGAGAAATGCCTTTACAATTTATAGTAAGACCAATTTTCTTGTTTAAAATTACTCATATATTATAAAACTCGTAGTATTTAGGGGCACCTGGGTGGCTCAGTCATTAAGCGTCTGCCTTTGGCTCCGGTCATGATCCCAGATCCCAGGACTGAGCCCCGCAGAGGGCTCCCTACTCAGCGGGAAGCCTGCTTCTCCCTCTCCCACTCCCCCTGCTTGTGTTCCCTCTCTCGCTGTGTCTCTGTCAAAAAAATAAATAAAATCTTTTAAAAAACCCAAAAAACGTAGTATTTAGATTTTTAAGCAGCTGATTTTTAAATTTTCTGGATATCTTATTTTAGTGCAAGATAGTTACAATTAAGTTGAAATTTTATATTAAGTGCTAATATGTATTGTACGCTTAATATGTCATGAGTTTTCTATATACTTTATGTTCATTTTTTAAAAATTTTTTTTAAAGTTTTATTTCTTTTTTAAAAGGTTTTATTTATTTGAGAGAGAGAGAGTGAGTGAAAGAAAGAACTAACAGAGGGAGGAGTGGAGGGAGAGGGAGAAGCAGATTCCCAGCTGAGCAGAGAGCCCAACGCAAGGCTTGATCCAGGACCCTGGGATCATGACCTGAACCGTAGGCAGACGCTTAACTGACTAAGCCACCCAGGCGCCCAAGATTTTATTTTATTTGAGAGAGAGAGAGAGAAAGAGAGAGAGCACCAGGGGGGGGGGTGCTGCTGGGGGAGGGACAGGGGTAGAGGGAGAAGCAGACTCCCCCCTGAGCAGGGCGTCCAACATGGGGCTCAATCCCGGGACCCTGGGATCATTACCTTAGCCGAAGGCAGACACTTAACCAAGCCATCCAGGTGCCCCTGTTGATTTGTTTTGTTTGAAGATCTTATATTTAAGTAATCTCTACACCCAACATGGGGCTCAAAATTACAACCCTGAGATCAAGAGTCGCGTGCTCTACCCACTGAGCCAGCCAGGCGTTTCCCTATTGATTAATTGATTGATTTTTAAAGATTTTATTTATTCATTTGAGACATAGAGAGAGAGAGAGAGAGAGAGAGCATGAGCAGGGGGAGAGACAGAGGGAGAGGGAGAAGCAGGCTTCCTGCTGAGCCAGGAGCCAGATGTGGGGCTCCATCCCAGGGTGCCGGGATCATGCGCTGAGCCGAAGGCAGACGCTTAACCATCTGAGCCACCCAGGCGCCCCTCTATTGATTTATTTTTTAAAAAATAAGTTACACATTCACAGAATATAATCAAGGGATGAAAAGGATATATAGTGAAGAGTTTCCTGGACACTCAGGAAATTCTTAGAAAATTTCCACCAGGCAATTCCAGCTTTAGAGGAAATCAATGCTACCACTTCCTGAGTGTTTTTCTTGAGCATTTCTGTGATTATACAAGCAAATATGTATATATGTTATGTACTTTCCATCCCCTGTTTTTACACACTGTTCTACACTTTGCTTCTTCTGATTACCAATAATATATTTTGGTAATATCTCATTCAATAATAAAACTGTTTCCTTGTTCTTTATTACAGCATGGTATTTGATTGCATGAGTCCAAATCAGCCCTTTTTAGATGGAAATCTAGGTTGTTTCCACTCTTTTCTTATTATAAGAGTACTGCAATAAATATCAGCATATGGTTATCAATTTATTCATTTAAAAGTACATCTGCTTGCGGGCACCTGAGTAGTTCAGTTGGTTGGGTGTCTGACTCTTGGTTTTGGCTCAGGCCATGATCTCAGGGTCCTGGGATGGAGCCCTACCTGGGTCTCCGTGCTCAGCAGCAAGTCTGCTGGAGGATTACTCTCTCCTCCCTCTGCTCCTCTTCCTGCTTGCGTGCACACACATGTACTCTCTCTCTCTCACGTGCTCTCTTGCTCTCTCAAATAAAACAATCTTTAAGAAAATAAAATAGGGGGTGCCTGGGTGGCTCAGTCGTTAAGCATCTGCCATCGGCTCAGGTCATGATCTCAGGGTCCTGGGATAGAGCCCCACATCGGGCTCCTTGCTCAGTGGGAAGCCTGCTTCTCCCTCTCCCACTCCCCCTGCTTGTGTTCCTGCTCTCGCTATCTCTCTGTGAAATAAATAAATATTTTTTAAAATAAATAAATAAAATAGAAGTACATCTGCTTGATAAATTCCAGCTGGAGGAATTGCTGGTCAAAAGTATGTATGTGCATTTGTAATTTTGATAGATATTGCCAAACAGTTTTATATGGTGGTTGTACCAATTTACACTCCCTCAAGCAATGTATGAGAGTACCTGTCTCCACCATACTCTCACCACCCAATATATCATTACATTTTTTGGTCTTTGCCAATCAGATAGGGAGGAAACGCCTTACTTACGGTTTATGTGGATATTCTTATTAATCCCTAAAGCAGTAAGTAATAGTATCATATTATTTTATATATAAGGAAATTGAGGCTTACAGAAGTAAGGTTACTTGTTCAAATTACTTAGATAAAAGGTGGAAGAATCAAGATTAAACTCACCCTGTCTGTCTGGGGCACCTGGGTGGCTCAGTCAGTTAAGTGTCTGCCTTCACGGGGATCCAGTCCCATGTCAGGCTCCCTGCTCAGCGGGGAGCCTGCTTCTCCCTCTGCCTGCCGCTCCCCCTGCTTGTGCTCTCTCTGTGTCAAATGAATGAATAAAATCTTTAAAAAATTAAAATAAAAATAAACTTATCCTGTCTGCATTGTCAACAAAATCCCTATTATGTCATACAGTATTTCCATTAAGGAACAAGCCAAATAACCTTGAAACTTAAATTATATTTCTCATAATTATTATTTTTTTTAAAGATTTTATTTATTTATTTATTTGAGAGAGAGCAAGCACATGAGAGGGGGGAGGGTCAGAGGGAGAAGCAGACTCCCTGCCGAGCAGGGAGCCCGATGAGGGACTCGATCCAGGGACTCCAGGATCATGACCTGAGCCGAAGGCAGTCGCTTAACCAACTGAGCCACCCAGGCGCCCATCTCATAATTATTTTTTATGAGTCAGCACTTAATTCAAAAGCTATAGCAGTATTTTGCAGGATCTTAGTATCAGCATTATCAGTATAATTATCACTGAACAATACATATGTGTCCTAGTTTTAAAAACATCCTAATAGGTAGGTGCCAGGTGAACTGGCTTTAATGGTCTCATACGACATCATCAATTCTGAAAAATTTCATTCCATCCCCCCAAATTTTGACCCTCATAATCTACACCTGGTGACCTGGTTTCACAGCTAGTTGAACAAAGATGAATTTATACTAATTAGAATAAAACCTCATTAAGCCCAGAATGCTGATGTTACAACATGCTTGATGTATAAAAGGTAACATGAGGATTACAGTAGCAGTGCCCTCCTCCGCAGTTCAAAGTGATCTGCAAATATTAAGTTCTGGTTTTCTTCACATATTGAACAACCAACCAAAAACCATGTGACTCTTTTCCTGCCACCTTTTGGCATTATTGGAAAGAATGTGGGTGGGGTGGAGCAACTAAGTATATGCGAATCATGTGCTCACAACATTTCAAGCTACAATTTGAAGACATAATGTATTCATTTACTGGGTGTGGGCTTTCAGCATTTTACAGGTTTGACCTGTTTGCAGCTCTCAGTGGCAAGTCTGAGGTCTCTGCCTGCCAGCAGAGGTTTCACAAAGAGAAAACAGTGTTACATCAACCTAAGTTCACGGCCATTAAAGTTTGCCTAAGAATCTCCTGAGTGGCATTTCATGTCAATGAAGAAAACAGAGCTTTCAATAAATCAGAGCAATTGTTAGGACAAACGGTTGGCCATTTGGAAAAACAATAAAATTGGAACCGTATCTCACATCCTGTAACAAAATGAATTCCAGATGGATAAAAGATTTAAATGTTAAAAAAAAGGATGATAAAAAAATTATCTCAGGTGGGAGATATGGTATGGCCTTTCATGGTATGACACTATACTCAGAATCCATAAAAGAAAATATCAATGAATTAGACTTCCAATTTTTAAAAATTCTGCATGGAAGAACGCACCATAAATAAAGACAAAAACAAATGACAAACTGGGAAAATTTTATTCTAACTCATATGACAGACTAGGTGTTCATTTCCACAGCCTACAAAGAGCTTCTACAAATAAATAAGAGAAAGACCAACATCCTTAGAAAAGTGGACAAAGGATATGAACTTCCAGTTTTCAGAAATGGAAAAACAAATTGCTCTTACATTGATATTTAAACTCCCTCATAAGAGAAGAAATGAAAATTAAAACTACACTGTGATTGTCAAAAATTCAAAAGTTGCTAATGGCCTCAGTTGGCCAGGCTATGGGGAAAACTTGTGTACTCATACATAATTGGTGAAAGTAATTTGGTAATATTTTAATATTTATCAAAACACAAATGCTTATGCTCTTTGACTCCTCAATTTTACTTTTAGAGAAATGTAATTTTAGAGAGGGTGGTCAGGAAAGGACTCATTTAAAAGGTAAAATCCTTTACCTTTTGAAGGAGTGAGCCAAGCTGAAAATGTGGGAGGAACACACCAAGCAAAACATCAAATGCTAAGGTGAGTTGAGAGGAGGTATGTGACAGAAACAGTTAAGAGGGCCAGCATGGCCTGAGTAGGGGGTAGAATATTGGGAGAATATTGGGAGAAATGTCAGAGAAGTATTAGAATAAGATTATGTACAGTCTTATAGGTCATTTTAAGGACTTCAACTTTTACTGTAAGGAAACAGGGAAATCACTGGAATATTTTGAGCAGAGGAATGACCTGATGTGACCTGCATTTTTAAAAAGATCATTCTCGCTGTTGTGATAAGAACAAAGGAGTAGGTCAGAGATCAGTTAGGAGGCTATGATAAGAGGCAAGAGATAACAATGGATTGAATCGGGTGCCTGGTGGCTCAGTTGGTTAGGCGACTGCCTTCGGCTCGGGTCATGATCCTGGAGTCCCGGGATCGAGTCCTGCATCGGGCTCCCTGCTCAGCGAGGAGCCTGCTTCTCCCTCTGACCCTCCCCCCTCTCATGTGCTCTCTCTCATTCTCTCTCTCAAATAAATAAATAAAATCTTTAAAAAAAAAAAAGATAATTGTTCTAATATTTTTTAAGTATTATGGTAGTTTTTGTACCTTTAACGTGTATTAGACTTGAAAGCTAGATTTTCATCTCTGTGGTTATTTATAAAATAAGAAGGAAAACACTAAAAATAAGTCATGCAAAATGAACTGTTAAATTTTGATTAAATGGGGGCGCCTGGGTGGCTCAGTCGGTTAAGCGTCTGCCTTCGGCTCAGGTCATGATCCCAGGGTCCTGGGATCGAGCCCCACATCGGGCTACCTGCTCAGCAGGATGCCTGCTTCTCCCTCTCCCACTCCCCCTGCTTGTGTTCCCTCTCTCGCTGTGTCTCTCTCTGTCAAATAAATAAATAAAATCTTTAAAAAATAATAAAATAAATAAAATTCTTTGTTGGTGTGTTTCTGTTGCAGGATTGCAGGGTTCTAGTCTCACACAGTCGGAGTATGAATCTCATGGACACAAAAGGCTGAAATGAAGTGAAAGTTTTTAAAGCGAAGATGAGGACAGAAAGGAAAGAGAAAGCTCTCTAGAGTGAGAGGGGTCCCGAATGGGTTGCCCCTGAAGGTTTTTAGGCCGGTCTTTTATTGAAAACTTGACCAGGGAACTTGTGGCCTTGAGATTCTTGTGCCGTCTTGGTTTGAGCAAGGACTATTGATGACCCCCTTAATGACTGACTTCTTTGAGGTCTGGTCATTTTCTGTGATTGCACTGTAGCCGCCAAAGAAAAATACTCCCTAACCGGGGCCAGGTGGTCTGGTCTAGTCCCTTATCTCTTGTTCAGTCTGGCTTAGTGGTTTTGTCTGCCAGGAAGTGTTTCAGAGCCTAGTCAGGGGCCCCCTACCTCTCCCTGCCTAGACCTTAACCTTTTCCTTACTCATTTATGATGAGGGAACAGAAGGCAAGCTGAGGGGGCGCCTGGGTGGCTCAGTTGGTTAAGCGACTGCCTTCGGCTCAGGTCATGATCCTGGAGTCCCTGGATCGAGTCCTGTATCGAGTCCCTGGATCGAGTCCTGCATCGAGTCCCGCATCGAGTCCCGCATCGGGCTCCCGGCTCGGCGGGGAGTCTGCTTCTCCCTCTGACCGTCCCCCTTCTCATGCTCTATCTCTCTCTCTCTCTCAAATAAATAAAATAAAATCTTTTTTTTTTTTAAAGAAGGGGGGACGGTCAGAGGGAGAAGCAGACTCCCCGCCGAGCCGGGAGCCCGATGCGGGACTCGATGCGGGACTCGATGCGGGACTCGATGCAGGGACTCCAGGATCATGACCTGAGCCGAAGGCAGTCGCCTAACCGACTGAGCCACCCAGGCGCCCTAAAATCAAATCTTTAAAGATAAAACAAAAACAAAAACAATGGACTGAATCAAGATGACAACAGTGCAGGTGGGGATAAATGACCAGATGGTGGGATTTGCTGACAGATTCTATTTGGGGTGGAGAGAAAGAAAGTGTCCATAATGATTCTAAGATTTTTGACCTGAACAACTGGAAAGATGGAGCTCCTATCAAGTGGGATGGAGAAGTCTAAGAGAGGAGCAAATTTGGAGGAAGGTCAGGTGTCAAATTATGGACATAATCAAATTGAGGTGCTTATTAGACACTCAAATGATTATGTCAAATCAACAGTTGGCTACATGAATTTGGATTTCTTGGAAGAGATCCAGGCTAAAGCTATAAATTAGAAAGTCAGCATGTATAAAATGGTACTTAAAGCCTGAGAACTGGATGAGATCACCAATGGATTTTGTGCAGATAGAGAAGAGAACCAAAAAATAATCCTATAGCACTCTAACGTTTAGAGGTAGCAATGGTAAACAGGAACCAGCAAAAGAAACTGAAAAGGAGCAACAAGTAAGTCAAAGTAATACCATGACAGTGTGGTGTCCAATAAGCCAAATAAAGGAAATGCATCAAGGAGGATGAAGTGATCCATTCAAATACTGCCAATGGATCAAGGAAGAAGAGGGTTGAGAATGGGCCATTAGATTTAGCAATATAGGTCATCAATGAACTTGACAACACACACACAGTAGTAGGAGGGTGCATGTGTGACTGGAATGGATTGAAGAAAGCAGAGAATCAAGCCTCAAGATATGACTACTAGTTTCCAGGAAATACAGGAGAGAAGAACATGCTAGATGACATCATGAGGATGCAAATAGCCAACTCCAGAATGCGGAAACTTATACAGGAAAAATGACCTTAAGGGCGCCTGGGTGGCTCAATCGGTTAAGTGTCTGCCTTCAGCTCAGGTCATGATCCCAGGGTTCTGGGATAGAGTCCCATGTCAGGCTCCCTGCTCCACCAGGAGCCTGCTTCTCCTTCTGCCTCTCTCTCTCTCATGAATAAATAAATAAAATCTTTTAAAAAATGACCTTAAAAAAAAAATATATATATATATACACACACACACACAAATACATTCACATGGCATGAGAAAAGGGTGGAGGGGAAACCGTTAGAGATGAAGAAAGACTTAAAGGACATACCAGCCAAACACAGTGTGGTTTAGAGCCTGATTTGAGCAAATCTATTATAAAAAGATGTTTCTGAGACAATATAGGAAATTTAAACTCTGACCATGTATTTAGATTTGTTGGATATTAAGTTGGTGTTGTGACTGTCATTTTTTACAGTCCTTATCTGTTAGAAATGTATGCTGGAGTATTTACAGTGAAATGATGTCTGGAACTTTCTTTAAAATAGTCCAAAAGAGAAGGTGAATCGGTGAATCACCATGTTGTACACCTGAAACTAATGTAACATTATGTGTCAATAATACTCAAATTTAAAAAAAGAAGAAAAAACAGTCCAGATGATTTATGGAAGGGAGGATGGATTAGATAAAATTGACAAAATGTTTATAATTGCTGACACTGGGTGATGATATATGGAGGTCATTCTGCTGTCTCTCTACCCTTGCATATGTTTGAAATTTTTCAAAATAATTTTTTAAAAAAAGAAAATAAGATGAAAGTTAAATTCAAGAAATACAGGTACCTCTTTCGGGCTTTTTTGCTTTAAACAGGAACAGAAAGATGAAGTGATAGCAGGAAGAGAAGGAAGCTTGAAAGGGTTTTTTTCTTTAAATTTCAAGGTGGGGGGTGCCTGGGTGGCTCAGATGGTTAAGCATCTGCCTTTGGCTCAGGTCATGATCCCAGGGTCCTGGGATGGAGCCCTGCATGGGGCTCCCTGCTTGGCGGGGAGCCTGCTTTTCCCTCTCCCTCTACTGTTCCCCCTGCTTGTGCTCTCTTGCTCTCTCTGTCAAATAAATAAATAAAATCTTAAAAAAAAACAAAAATCAAGGTGGAGGGATGCTTGGGTGGTTCAGTCGGTTAAGGTCTGCCTTTGGCTCAGGTCATGATCCCAGGGTCCTGGGATCAAGCCCCACGCTGGGCTTCCTGCTCAGTGGGGAGCCTGCTTCTCCCTCTGCCTGCCGGTCCCCCTGCTTGTTTGCTCTCTCTCTCTGACAAATTTCAATTTTAAGCAGAAATAACCATTCCAGGCCATTGAGTCTCAGCTTCAAATGATCATTTAGGGACTGAGGGGCCTTCTACCTTATTTCTCTTTCATGACCTAGGGTTTTTATTCTCATCTAAATCCTAGAAACTGGGTAGCAGGCACACCTTTTACCAGTTATCAGGAGGGGGAAAGAGAGTGTAAGGAGCAAGCATTGTCCTAGTTTTAAGGGCCTAGCCTGCAGGCACCACACATTACTTAGGGTCATATTCTATTATAAAAATTTTAGTCCTATGGCTACAGTTAAATGCAAGGAAGCCTGAGAAATGTGGTGTGTATGGTCAGCTCTCTGCTGAGCTACAATGCTCTGATTTTGGAAGAAAGGAGGATAGATTTTAGCAAATAATTAGAACTCCCTGCAAGGGAGTGATTCTAGTAACTGACCAAGGGATTTAATGCTAGGTAACGAGGCTATGAAAGGATCTGAGGAGGAGGAGGCATAACCCATAACTGAAAGGTGATAGAGTCAAGGGACTATAGGTCTTGGCAGAACAAGAAGGCTGCTGGAGTCGGGGCTCTGGCATGCATAGTGGTGGTACTAGAGTGATGCCTGACACTGAGAATATGAAGGAGTTACTGTTACAGATAATGCCAAGGTCTACAGATTTCATAGTGAGTGACTGATAAAGGGTGAAAGGCAAAATTACAGGAAGAAGAGGTCAAGGAACTAAGGCCAGGATATCTGAAAGCTGACCAAATGGATATTGAAATTACCTAGAATTATGTTAGGACTACCAATGGAGAAAGTGACCATGAATCAGCTGCTAAACTCTCTGAGAAATAAGAGCAAGTGACAATAAGGGACAGTAGGGGGTATATCTGATGACATGCAATTCAAAGCAGGGGATTTGGGGGAGGAGGAGTTTGAAAATGGCAATGAGGAGCAAGGAGCACCCTCACTCTGTGGTCAGGTAGGATGCGGTAGAGATGGTAGAGATAAAGGCCACCACTAGAGAGGGCTACAGGGGAAGGAGTCATCTGGGGAGCTTTAGATTTCAGCTGGAGCAGGACAGTAAAGGGGACCTTTGCAGGAGAGGTTTAGAGTATGTAGGAAATTTGCTGCTCACAGACTGGGCATTACAGTGAGCACAGGGGATGCATTCTGAGAGTAGGGGAGGGTAGAAGAAGGGAGGAGAATGAGATTAAGAGCTATATGGGGATTGGAGTAAAGGAGGTGCAGGGTGACCTGGGAGTCTACCAGCTTCTTGCAGTGATGATGTAAACAGGGATAAAGGGATAATGTGATTAATCCTGATGGTTTCAGGGTAGATAATGCTAGCAAGGCTGTGCCTGTTGTTGGGTAGGGAGGACTGAGGCCTTTCTAGAAATTCTGAGACCACCTCTTTGCTCCTGCCACTGGGGGAAAAAGCTGGGGAAAGGAGTGGTGTAAATTCCTCCAAGACTAAGAAAAATAGCTGTCATGTTAAAGGACTTCTCTCTCTTGAGGAAGGGCAGGGCTCTCCTCAGGCTTCTGGATGAAAGCTTCTGATGTTTTCTGGTGGCTCCTCAGCTTCACTTTGGGACCACACAGCAACAGGGAAGCCTGCAGGAGAAGCAGCAACAAGATCAGTTCTTTCCCCACACTCCCCAGGCTCTGTTCATTAAGCTGTGGCAGGAGTCCTGGGTCAGGGGAACTTTCTGTCAGAATGAGTTCCTGCTGCCTAAGAAGTTTTATTCGCTTTCAATTTCTAACTCCAGAACAGACAGGGTCTCTGCTGGTGCAACCTCTCTAGTGCCTCAAAAATGTATGCCTCACCCCCTCCCCCACCCCGCCCCTGCCCCAAGTTTGCCTTTTCCTAGCCCACGGCCATGTCTAACTGACCTCCATGGCTCTGTCTACAAGGTAACAGGTAGGCAAAGGAGGATGGGAGCCATTTGCTGCAATGACATTCTTTCAGGCAACAGACTGAATGTGAGTGGTTGAAGTGACAGACACAATGAACAGAAGGGCTCCTCTCAAAAATCCCTTCTCCACCCCTAATACCACTTAGTCTTTGGGTTTAAAATGTTCCTTATTTAGGGGCGCCTGGGTGGCTCAGTCGGTTAAGCATCTGCCTTCGGCTCAGGTCATGATCCCAGGGTCCTGGGATCGAGTCCTACATCAGGCTCCCTGCTCCGCAGGAGACCTGCTTCTCCCTCTCCCACTCCCCTTGCTTCTGTTCCCTTTCTCGCTGTGTCTCTCTCTGTCAAATAAATAAATAAAATCTTTAAAAAAAAAATAAAATGTTCCTTATTTAAAAGACCAGTTAAGGGGTGCCTGGGTGGCTCAGTCGTTAAGCGTCTGCCTTCGGCTCAGGTCATGATCTCAGGGTCCTGGGATCGAGTCCCACATCGGGCTCCCTGCTCGGCAGGAAGCCTGCTTCTCCCTCTCCCACTCCCCCTGCTTGTGTTCCTGCTCTCACTATCTCTCTGTCAAATAAATAAACAAAATCTTAAAAAAATAATAAAAATAAATAAAAGACCAATTAAGTCTGTGATGTTTAGACAGCAGTCATCCTTTAAAAAAAAAAAGTTTAAATTATCCTTGATATTCAATGTTTCAGAAAACCTCATAGGTAGAAAAACTTTAGCATTTTTCTCAAAGTCTGAGGAAATCAGAAGCATATATTTATCTCCTCTGGGTCTCTGAGTGAATCCACAGTAGGAGAATTTTATCTAATATCTAGGTCATTTTGTCTCTTTAAAAAAAATAATATATATAAATATATCGAATAGCTTGTCAAATCTGTCCTGTGGTATAACCAAGCCGTAATTTGTGATCCATTTTAAGGAATTATAATTCTTTTTTTTTTTTTCTAAAGATTTTATTTATTTATTTGACAGAGAGAGAGCGAGAGAGGGAATATAAGCAGGGGGAGTGGGAGAGGGAGAGGCAGGCTTCCCGCTGAGCAGGGAGCCCGATGTGGGACTCGATCCTAGGACCCTGGGATCAATGATCTGAGCTGAAGGCAGATGCTTAACGACTGAGCCACCCAGGCGCCCCAGGAATTATAATTCTTTTGAGGCCTTTCTTGGAATATCCCCCGATTCTTCCTGTTGCATTTCTAGTTTATGAATCAAGCCTTTCATTCATTTATTTATTCAGCAAGTATCTCTTTCCTTAGCAACCATTCTATCAAAGCTTTAACCACTTAGGAGGTTAGAAGGGCAATCTATTCTCAATCCTGTGCGAGTTTACAGTTTATTCGGAAGAGCAAGAGAAAAGGACAAGGAAAGAAAGAAGTAAGAGAGGGAGGACAAAGAAAGAAGGAATGCATTTAAAGAGGTCAAAGTATTTGTGTTATCTTAAATTCAGAGAGAAATATGTGAAACCCATGAAAAGAAAACTATAAAACCTTACTGTGGGATGTGAAACAAGGCTTGCATAAATGGAGAGGTTTGTTGAGGTCCTAGATGAGAAAACTCGGTATTGGAGCAATATCAAACATGCCCAAATTAATCTAAAATTCAGGGCACTTCAGTAAATATACTAACCCCAAATTTTAAAACTTGACAAGTTGATCACAAAAATCTTTGGGAACAGTAAATATGAGCCAAAATAATTTTAAGAGCGAGAGACTGGCCCTTGACAGATCAAAATATCCTCTAAATCAATAATAATTACAGAGTATGATAATTAACTGGAAAGAAAAAAACAAATAGAAGAGAATAAAAAGTCCATTAAAAACAGTTGAGACTTAATGCTAACTTACAACAGAGGGTTTTCCACAAGCTGGACACCAGTCTAATTTATGATGATAGAACACAGTGATTTTTAAAAAACTTGGATGGGAAAAAACATAATGCTGTAACAAAACTCCTTGAATTCTCATCTCCTTATTTATGTAAATAAGGTTTCGCAGCATTTATAACTATAAAAACAAACAAAAAACATAAATTAATGTTGAAACTGTCTCATTCTCATGGTGAGTAATCTTTATCCATAAGAGTGAATAAAATTGAATTAAGCTCCATCTGTCACTGAGAAATGCATTTATAACACAATTTAATTTTTTGTTTAAGAATTACAAATTTGTTGGGGCGCCTGGATGGCTCATTCGGTTGAGCGTCTGACTGTGGCTCAGGTCATGGTTTCAGGGTCCTGGGATGGAGCCCTGAGTCAGGCTCAGCACTCAGTTGGGGGGGGAGTCTGCTTCTCCCTCTGACCCTCCCTCCATTCGTGCTCTCTCTCTCTTAAATAAATCTTTAAAAAAAAGAATTACAAATTTGTTATATTGATAAATTTTGTACTACTAATAATTAAACTGATATTTTAATATCTAGAGCTTTAATTAATCCAGGAAATAAATACATTTTACAGAGTATAACAATCAAATAATCAAAGATTTTCAAATATAAATGTTGTTTAAATTTAAGATAAAATCATGTAGGGTGAGCCACTGAGTCTTGGTTTTGGCTCAGCTCCTGATCTCAGGGTCCTGGGACCAAGACCTACATGGGCTCTGAGTTCAGCAGGGAGTCTGCTCGAGATTCTCTCTCCTTTTGCCCCTACCCCCCTCACTCTCTCTCTCCCTAAAATAAATAAGTCTTTAAAAAAAAAAGATAAAATAACATGGAAGAATTGAAGTAGAAGTATTAGTTCAAGGATATCAAAGAGTGATGCAAAAATTTCTGGCTATTAAAGAAGAGGTGCCACTTTGTTAGGACACTTAGATCTCATATGATATATGTTCTTTACACTGATGTAATCTGGTTTAACTTTTTTTTCCCAAAAAATGAAATGTAGTGATATTTAGCTCTCACGCCTTGACTGGAAAACAACTGAGAAAGGTAGCTCAAAGAATAAGCATTTAATCCGGGGTGGGAGGAACAGGAAGTGCAGGCTTGTTAAGTAAGCATTTGGTAGGCAGAGGGTTGCATGAAGGTGTCTTCCTACTATGTCTTGAAAAAGAAGAAGCTCAGGGGACGCAAGTAAATTCAGAAGGGGCTGAGAGAAGGACCGAGCCGAAAAGGAACGACAGAAAGGAAAATTTCAAACCGTTACCTAGGCCATCATTTCAGAAAATGTGTTCCCTGAAACATGAAGTTTCAAGATGTCAGCTGCTAGTTGTTAGGTGAAAACGATGAAAAACAATTTTTTTTCATAGTGATATTTTTCTTTTAAGATGCAACTTTAAAAAAAATCTACATATGAGAAGGTTCCATATATATTGATGTAATTGTTTATGTGATTGTTCTACATTAATATGCCTCGGGAGTATAGCCGATCCAATGTCACATTGATGAGTTCAGCTCAGAGCTCAGCTGTTCACTGACTGTATACAGCTACGTAACTTTGTGGATCAACTTTCTTTTTAAACTTGGAGTTTATTTTATTTTTTTAAGATTTTATTTATTTGTCAGAGAAGAGAGAGGTTGAGAGAGAGAGAGAGAGAGAGAGTACAAGCAGGGGGAGCTGCAGGCAGAGAAAGAGGGAGAAGCAGACTCCCCGCTGAGCAAGGAGCCCAATGCAGGGCTCAATCCCAGGACCCTGGGATCATAACCTGAGCCAAAGGCAGACACCCAACTGACTGAGCCACCCAGGCTTCGCATGTATCAATTCTCTTGTCTGTAAAAAAGGAATAATAATAACACTTCCCTCATAGCGCTGTTGTCAGAGTTAAATGAAATACTACAAGGAAAATGCTTAGAACAAGGTCTGGGACACAGTAAATGCTAAGGATGACCTTGCTATTATTTTTAAAAAATGGTGTGCCACACCTAAGAATATCTGAGATGACTTGATATATGAAGAAGGGACATTTGATATGCAAATTGGTGCATAATCAGCTCAAATAACTAATAATGGTCATGCTGTATGTTATTGGTCATACAACAAATATTAACTTGTTAGCTACTGGTTTGTGATGGTTTTTGTGATTTATCTTTTAAATACTTTATACCTTTTATAGTCACTAAAATGAAAAGATTCATTTCTCTACCTTATTGTACAAAGTTTAAAGAAAAACATAAAATTTAATTCCTTCTAGCAATTAATCTGAAGTCACATTTTGCTGTCTGGTTTAATCCAAATCACATCTCATGAATTTTTGTAATGTTTTATAGAGAAAAATCCGTTTTTAAAAGGCTAAAAGCCTAAGTTCGAGGAAGGCTGGCTTTCACCATAAAATTACTAAATTTGTTAAAAATACAAGATTGTCAAAATACCTGCATTAAATTTTCTAGTTGGATGCTGGTGCCATTTATATGGCACTATTATAGCACTAAAGATAACACTGAATGACCACATATGGACATTTTTTTCAGCTGAATAAATTTAACTATAGATTTGGTCAATACCACTGGTAGGTACTAATGGATTTGTATTAACTTTTTCAAGCTACTAGATTTATATTCAATTCACTGCAGTAGTAATGCACTGGCATTTACTTTGGTAATACACTAAGCAATTGACTAAGAATTTTGCCAATGCTTTCAATACATATGCTTATGTAATGAGTTTTATAAAGTGTTTGATTCACTATAACAATAATTAGCTATGCTTTGACCTTAAATAATTAATGGAATCTCAATTATTCTGGGAAGGAAAGGAGAAGGCAGACATAGAAGAGCAATTTTTAAACTCTTTTGGGTTTGAGGAATCAAAGAGAATCTAAAAATTATGGACTCCTTCCAAAAAACTGCACATTCTTATGAAACTTTATATATAATTTCAGGGGATCTGGGTAAGATTTCTCAAAGGATCACCCATGAACAATCTGCATCCAAATTTCATGAGGTTCTAGTTAAAAGTTCAGATTCCTGAGTCCCACTGCAGACTTACTGGATTGGAATCATAGGATCAAGCCCAGAAATAAGACTTTTAACAATGTTCACAGGTGAGACTATTTAAAAATAAACTATTTTTTAAAGATTTATTTATTTGAGAAAGAGAGAGAGGAGGGGCAGAGGGAGAGGAAGAGAGAAACTTTAGTAGACTCTTCGCTTAGCTCCGATCCTGATGCAGGACTTGATCTCAAGATCCTGAGATCATGACCTGAGCGGAAACCAAGAGTCGGACGCTTAACCAACCGTGCCACTCAGAGGCCCCTAAACTATTTTTTTAAAGACTTTATTTTTAAGTAATCACACCCAAAGTGGGGTTCAAACTCACAACCTCAAGATCAAGAGTCACATGCTCTACCAACTGACCCAGCTAGGCAACCCCCAAATAAACTATTTTTTGTCAAAGGAAAACACACACACACACACACAAATGAACATTCATGTGTATCATTTTAAAAGTCAAATAGTACTGCAAGGCTTATGATAAAAGCCAGTAGTCTCCTACCCCACCCTTCCCCAGGCCCACTCCCAGCATGACAGGTTAACAGACTCAACTTTTCTAGCTAATTTCACAGATAATTTTCCTCCATATCTTTATATACTTATGTCACTGTTCCTTGATTTGCCTGTTGACTTCCTGCCATTGTGAATAAATACTAGAATATTGCTTCCCAACTCCATTTTTCTTCTTCTCACCCCAATATAATGATATACAATTTTTTTGTGTGAAATCAAGGGTCAGCATTACATCATTGAAACTATATAAATATTGTCCACTGAGCCAAGTAATGCATTGCAATCACACCTCTTTTCCTGTATGAGCTTTCCATTTTTCTGAAGTTAATAATTGCCTCATTTTATCATTTGTTTGGTTTTCCATCTGCCTATTGTTAATTTTTCCCTAATGTTCTGGCATCTCTGCCATATACTTATTAATAACATGTTCTTTTTGCCCAAAAACTTCTATTCCATTTTTCTGAGCTGCTCTGGGAGCCTTCTTCCCTCCGCCTCCTCTTTGGCCTGGCTGTTTTCGAGAAGTCCTGGGACATTCCTTCCTGCCACCTTACAACTTTCCCTGCTGCTTTTCTTTCTAGGATCTTCTCCTCTATCTTCCATTTTCATATTTTAATCCCCTATTCTGCTAAAATACATATTCCAACTTCCCAAGAAAGAATGGAGGTATAATGTTTGAGACCTTATATATATGAAAATTGTGTGTATTCTACGTTGAGTTACAGTTTAGTTTCATAAAGGATTCTAGGCTAAAAATAGTTTTTCCTCTGAATTTTTAAGGTAGTGCTTTATTGTCTTCTACCATCAAGAGTAGACTCCAATGCTATTCTGAGTCATTCCATTTTTTGAGATCAGCTTTTTTTCCCTGAAAGGTTTTAGAATTCTTTTCCTTATCCACGGTGTTCTGAAATGTAACGATGATATGCCTCGAAGTGGGTCTTCAAAAAAATTCGTTGTTCTGGGTGAGTCCTATCTGGGAAATTTTCTTCTATTATTTCTCTGATGATTTGTTCCCCTGTTTTCTCTGATGCTTTTTTAAAAGATTTTATTTATTTATTTGATGGGGTGGGGTGGAGAGAGGGAGAGAGAGCACAAGCGGGGGGGTGGGAGAGGGAGAAGCAGGCTCCCCACTGAGCGGGGAGCCCAATGTGGGGCTCCATCCCAGGACCCTGGGATCATGACCTGAGCCAAAGGCAGACGGTTTACTGACTGAGCCACCCAGGTGCCCCTGATCTCTCTTTTTGAAACTCACATTAGTAAGTCACTGATGGATTCTATAATGTTCTCATCTTTCCTCTTCTGTTTTCCATCTTTCCCAACTTTATCCTCCAGTGTTTGTATTGAATATGTTATTTACACCACCACAGATTTTATTTTTATGAGCTCTTTCTTTATGTGTTTTCCTTTTTTGGTCACTTTTTGTTTTTGTTTTGTAAATATATATTTTTTTGTCTCTTTGATGATAATAATTAGTTTTTTTAAGTCCTTTTCTCCTTGCATTGTTTCTATTCCCTCCAGATCCCTTCCACTTTCGTGTGACTTTTCTTACCATGTTGGAGGTATTCATCGAATTTCTAGTGATTCTTAGGTTGCCATTCATATTTCAGGATGAGACTCTAAACACTTTATTAGAATTCCGTGTGTAGAGTATTGATTTGGGAAACTCAAAAGTCGATGCTCTAGTAATGAACTGGCTTTTTACTGGGCTCGTCCAATTGTAAATGTCCAATTTTTTTTTCCCTGTTCTCTGTCATCATTCTACTTCTCTGAGAACTGGGCATTCACTTAATGCCCCTTTTCCGATCCACTGACCAAAAGTTTTCTGGCTAGGCAGGGTGAGTATAGAAAGGAACCTGGGGGTCTAACTCTTTCATATGGAGACTTTAACCTATCCCTCCTATTTTCAGCCTGCACCTGACCTCCCCTTCATGGACCTGGCAGGTCCCAAATGCCGAGGCTTTACAGATCCTCTGAGGGGAACTGGTCCTCATCTTCATTCTTAGGTTTTGAATTCTTCCTCTCTGCTCAATTAATTACTACTCCTTCATCCACTTTCCATCTACCAAATACTTATCCTTGGCCAAACACTTATTAACATCTGTAATCATTGTCTTGCCCTCCTCTTATCTTTGTTCTTTGTAAGCTAATGCCTTTTTTTATTCCTTTGCTGTCATTTTAGAGAGATTTGAAGAAGTGGGGGAGGGGCTAGAGGCCAAATACTTGTAGACAAATCATTGTTTTAAGGGAGAATTCTAAAGTATATCTTGGGCAACACACACTTGAGGGCCACTGGCTAGAACACAGTTGGAATACTGGATGACTGCTGACTAAATACAAGAACTGATGGATTTATATAGAATTAACGATTTAAGAAAAACAAACAATCATGTTTGTTGAATTATTGACCTGGGGGGATCATCAGATCCTGAAATAAAAATTCCTGTCAAACAAACAAATGAATAAGAAAGAAAAAAAAAAAAAGATAGGAAGAAAGAAAAGTCACAAACATGTTAACTGTAGCTATTTTTTAAAAAGATATCCTACATTTATTTTATTTTTTTTAAGTAATCTCTACTCAGAACGTGGGGCTCGAACTCATGACTCTGAGACCGAGCATCTCACACTCCACAGACTAAGCCAGCCAGGCACCCCTAACTGTAGTATTTCTATCTATGGATACATTATTATATTCATCTTTGTACTTTTCTATATTTTCTAAATTTCATGCACCATGGATAATTACTTCTGAGTGTGAATGGGTATATGGGAGAAACTTTCTGTACCTTTCCCAATACCTCAACTGTGGAGGTGAAATGAAGTCCACAGATTAATTGAACAAGCTTTTACTGAGTGCCTAGACCAAAGTACCATACCTCAGAGGCAGTAATAAATAGGTAAATAATTTCTGAATCATGATCTGAAAAAGAAACTGTTTTTGAAAAGTTTAGAAGAAGGAAGGATCTTGTGGGCAATTTTTTAAACTGAAAAGCAATAGTGTCTTATCGACATTTTTACATTTAATTTGTTTAAAAACAAAACAAAAAAAAAACATGTATCTGGTGCCTCATCTCTCTATGCATAGAGATGGAGATCAAGAATCCATAGGCTAGGGATGCCTGAGTGGCTCAGCTGGTTAAGCATCTGCTTGCAGCTCAGGTCATGATCCCAAGGTCCTGGGACGGAACTCCGCATCTGGCTCCCTGCTCAGCGGGGAGCCTGCTTCTCTCTCTGCCTGCCTCACTCACTCTCTCTCTCTCCCCGACAAATAAATAAATAAAATCTTTAAAAAAAAAAAGAATTTGTAGGCTAGACTAAGAATTCATAGTGATGGTGTGGTGGGTTCTTGAAAAACACTCAGGGAAAATACAGCTGCCTGCATTTTATGATGTATAAATGAATGCATATGTGGTCGATTCTCTTGGTTTTCTACCCAACAGTCACTTTCCCCACTCTGCACTTCTCTTTGTTAGAGCCTTGATTTTGTTCCAGTGACTTCACCCTTCCCACGTGTGATTTAGGAAACCTCTCCATTAGTCAAAGCTAATCATGGTAACGCCGTTATTTCCCTTGCCAATGATTAAAACCTGTAGAGCTTCTGAGAGAGTAAGACACGTGGGAATCGACCACCCCCGTCATCTATTGGATGCTGTTGCAGCTGCACATAATCCCAGGAGCTTTGGTGGCCATATTGCTAGCAGCCTGAAGAAGAATCAACACACAGAGGAAAGTAGAGCCAAAAGAAACCTAGAGAAGCAGAACCAGAACTCTGATGCAGCATGCTTGGACTATGACCTACCTTTGGATCTTTTGTTTTCTGAGAAAAAAACATCCCTTTTTTGTTTATTCCAATTTGGGCTGGAGCTTCTGGTACTTGCAGCAAAAGGCATCCTCACTGATACAGTATACTTTGTCTCAGGAAGGGGCTTTGGTGCAAGGGGCTGATGAGAGAAAAAGCAGTTGGTACTATTAAATGTTAGGCAAATTAGACAGATAAAATTCACACCTGGGGCAGGATTCTCTGCTGAACCAATTTGGTGATGCTCAGGCAAAAGGGCTTCAAGGTTAAACCAGGAAATTAGGAACGAAAGTGTGAGCCCCATAAATGATCAGTTTCCTAATGGGGACTTAGAATTGGCCGGCAGTGATCTCTTTTTCCAACCAAAGCAAATAAGTGGAAAAAGCTCAGGAAGTTTTCCTCATCTAGTGATTATTACAGAGAATTCTTTTGTGAGGGTCTAGAGCTTATATGCAGTAGGGACTGTGAACTTCATTCACTCATTGGTTCATTCATTCATTCATTTAGTCAACAAATGTACTTTTGAGAAGATACAATGTGCCAGGCATATTAGTCAACAAGACAGACATAGTCCCCTGAACTAAAGAAATATATTTGTCTAGTGGGAAACAAAGGTGTTATATATTTATTTATTGGTTAATTATAAATTGTGATAAATACTTTATTTACTTATTTTTAAGATTTTATTTATTCATTTGAGAGCGAGAGAGAGAGAGACAGCACAAGCAGGGGGGAGCGGCAGGCAGAGGGAGAGAGAGAAGCAGACTCCCCGCTGAGCAGACAGCCCGATGCGGGGCTCCATCCCAGGACCCCAGGATCATGACCTGAGTCGAAGGCAGAGGTTTAAATGACTGAGCCACCCAGGTGCCCCTGATAAGTGCTTTAAAGGAACAGAAAAGGGTGCTATGACAAACACTGGAGGGAAAAAGGGTCCTTAATTAAGAATGGAGACTGAGAGTCAGATAGTCAATGGGAGTAAGTGACAATAAATTGAGAACTGAAAGATAAATAATTATTCACAGGGAGTTGTGAGCTGGGGGTGGGGCATTACTGGCAGAGGCCTGGGAGAAGAAATGAAAATACACCAGTGCAGCTGGAGGATAGTGAGGCGGGGGGGATGTAAGATAAGTTTGGAGAGGGAGGGAAGGACCTAACTATATGGAAGGTTATGTGAAGAATTTTGGCTTTTACTAATTGCAATGGGAAGCCATTAAAAAGTTCTAATCAAGGGCGCCTGGGCGGCTCAGTCGTTAAGCGTCTGCCTTCGGCTCAGGTCATGATCCCAGGGTCCTGGGATCGAGCCCCGCATCGGGCTCCCTGCTCTGCGGGAAGCCTGCTTCTCTCTCTCTCCCCCTCCCCCTGCTTGTGTTCCCTCTCTCGCTGTGTCTCTCTCTGTCAAATAAATAAATAAAATCTTTAAAAAAAATAAAAAATAAAAAATAAAAATAAATAAAATAAATAAAAAGTTCTAATCAAAAAAGTGACAAGAAACAATTTATATTTTTAAATTATCCCTATGGCAGCTGCATCCAGAATAGATTTGAGATAGGGCAAGAAAGTAACCAATTACAACTATTGCAGGCAGGAGGTAATGCTGACTTGGACTAGGCGGGTGGCAATGGACAGGAAGAAAAATGGGTGTGAGAAATATTTTGGATGAGGAGAGAAAGCAAAAAGTTAAGGATGCTTCCTAGGTTTCTGTTGTAAACAAATGTGTAAAGGCAGGTGTTATAAATGTGTAAAGAGGAAAAAGGCAAGAGAAGCAGGCTTTGGAACAAGAAACGATTGAGAGTTCAATGTGAGATAACTGTCAGTTATCCAATTGGACACATCAAGTAGATAGCCAGTTATAAAGATCTAGAATGGAGGGTAGGATCGGAGGTAAAAGGTCAGGTATCATCAATATATAGATGGCATTTAAAGTCACAGGAATGGATGAGTTTATCTAGGGAGAGGGAGAGTACGAATGAGAGGAGGAGAAGAAAAGCCCTGAGGAGTTCCATATTTTAAAGGATGGGGAGAGGAGGACTCTCCAGAAGAGGCTGAGGGAGTAGCTGGTCAGGTTGTTTAAAACTAGAAGAGGTCTATAGTACTAAAAATGAGGGTTTCAAAAAGGAGGAAGTGGTCAATTATATTGATTGCAAAGAGGACAGGAAAATGTCCCTTGATTTTGGCACCATAGAGGTCACTGATTGCTCGATGAGATTATCAAGTGCATTGAGTTCTGCTGCAAATATCAGAGAATCAGTTTACTGTGGATTAACCCTTGCACCATCAGAGTCCATTGGATCCAATTTTAGAGTTTGAGTATCTTTTGAGAGGTTCTAACTATTTATAAGGATGGATATTTCATGAGTTTTCTTAAACTGTTTTTTCCAAAAAACAAAAAGTAAATGTACTTAAAAAATGTAATAACTCGGGTGCCTGGGTGGCTCAGCTGGTTAAGCGACTGCCTTCGGCTCAGGTCATGATCCTGGAGTCCCGGGATCGAGTCCCGCATTGGGCTCCCTGCTCAGCAGGGAGTCTGCTTCTCCCTCTGACCTTCCTCCTTCTCATGCTCTCTGTCTCTCATTCTCTCTGTCTCAAATAAATAAAATCTTTAAAAAAAAAATGTAATAACTCATTCTGTTTTGCAATTACCATATGGGTACATTGAAGTCTTTCATAATTTATGGGATCTTAGTGATCTTAATTTTCTTTAGCTTTAACCATTTTGCTATATTATCATTCTAGGAATTATTTCAACATTACTCAACAACTATTCCCAACTACGTTAGAGAAGACAAAATAATAAGAAAACAATTTGGAATTGCCTAGAAGGTTGATTCAATAGTAAAATAAATCATCACTATTACATCATTCTTCTATTATCTTATTGTATTGTCCAAAGCACTACATCATCTTTTAAGAAGGTATAAAAAAAATCTGGAGACATTATCGTCATAGTTTTTTATTAAACCTTTTATTAATCACTGATGAAAATTCAGAAATCATGTTTTGTTCCATTATGGTAAAGAAAACAAAACTGACAGAAGAAAACACTTCAAAAATATTAGAAAAATCAGAAAATAAAATGCAAAAGGGCACTAGACATTAATGATGATGGTGAAATTTATCACACAAGTGGAATACCAGACGATGGTATTTTTATTTACTTACTTTTTAAAGATTTTATTTGTTGTTTTTTTTAAGTAATCTCTAACCCAACATGGGGCTTAAACTCAAAACCCCGAGATCAAGAGTCGCATGCTCTACCAACTGAGCCAGCTAGGCAGCCCCAGATGATGAGTCTTTAGATGATGATATCCTAAATTTTCTCAAACTCAAGAATTGCTAATTCAACAATATATATTTAAAGATAAAAAGGAAATATGGTATTCCTATCCATTCAACAGGAATGACTTCATTATTTAATATTTTGCAACAAGAACCCAAGCCATCCAAAAAAGATGTGAGGTATTTTGTCATCTTTTTTGATGTTTTGTGTCATACATGGTTGATATAGTTTACAAGTCAACAAATGCTAAAGGCAATGTCAATGCAAAGGTGACTGGAAGGAAATCATGATGTAGAGAGGAAAAATTCATTGAATGGCTAATTCTTTTTCCTCCAGTTTTATTGAGATATAACTGACATACATTGTGTAAGTTCAAGAAGTCTAATGTGTTTAAGTTACTAGTTCTAATCGTTGTTTATAAATCTAATTATGAAAATGTTTTACAACTAAGAAGATGGCTATCTTCTTTTCAACAAGATTCCAAGCCACCTACATTTTCAAAAGTATTTTTGTTGATTCAAGTACAAGAAGCAGCAAAAGTAAGAATACACTAGCACATTAGAGATGTATTTTTAATTTGGAGTCAATATTTATGAGATGATTTTGTTCCCGGTTCATATACATTGACTGATCAACAGTTGTATTTAAAGGATATGGCTTGGGGTACCTGGCCTCAGTCGGCAGAGCATACAACTCTTGATCTCAGGGTTGAGCCCCATGATGGGCATAGGGATTATTTAAAAAAAAAAAAAAAGGGGGGCATGGCCCATTTAGGGTAATATTTCTCTAACTGCAGGAAAATATAGGATAAAAATTTGAATTTGCTATGTTTAAATGCTTTTTAAAAAAAGATTTATTTTTATTTATTTATTTATTTATTTATTTATTTATTTATTTATTTGACAGAGAGAGAGAGAGCACAAGCAGGGGGAGTGGCAGGGAGAGGGAGAAGCAGGCTCCCGGCTGAGCAAGGGGCTGAATGTGAGGCTTGATCCCAGGGACCTAGGATCGAGTCCCACGTCAGGTTCCCTACTCCACAAGGAGTCTGCTTCTCCCTCTGCCCCTCCCCCCACTGGTTCTCTCTCTCTCTCTCTCTCTCTCTCTCTCTCTCAAATAAATAAAATCCAAAAAAATTTTTTTAAAAATATGAAAAAATAAAGCAGGTCCATTGGTGATGATTGGTGTACTGAGGGTTAAACAAGCAGGGGTTTATTTGTTTCACATAACAAGCAACAGAGAACACAAAACTGGACCCTCTTATAGACTGCTTTTGGCTTCAGATAATAGAAATATTATCTCATCAAATGGGGAAGGTCAGCTTAGGGTAGATGTATTGTGGCTCAACAGTATTATCAAGACACAGCTTGCTTCCCCCTCTCTGCTCTGCCATCTCCAGAACTAACCGGTTTCATGCCCAGCCTGCTAGTAAGATAGCTGTAGCATTACATGTAGACAAACAACATCCAAAGGAAGAAACGACAACAACCCACATCTCTCCTTATAGTTCTCTATTAACAGTGAGAAATCACTCCTTCTCTGGCTCCTTTCCTTCTTGCCTCCTTGGCTAGAATGGCCTCACCAGCTCATTTCCGAACCAATACCTTGCTAAAGCAATGGAATTACCCTCAGATCATTCAACCAGTTTAGGGATAATGTCAGTTTACCCAAGGCACGCTGGCCTAGGGGAGGGATGGGCACCTGAACAAAACTGGAGTTCTGTTAGGAAGCAGGGGTAATAGATATTAGGTAGGCTACAGAGTACAAGGCAGTCTAATCATACAAGTGAAACTCCTAAAGCAACTTCCAGAACATACATTCATTAACTGGAGAGAACTGTCACCAGGACTCAGAACAGAATAGGATAAGTAAGTTAGCCCTTTACAATTCCTCCTTTCCCATTTTAAGTGTTATTCTGTCATCTCCCAAGAATTCTGGCTACTGTTTTACTCCCTTCTCCTCTTACCAGCTGCATACAGGAGCAGCCAGCCAATAGATTTTCTAAGATGGAGTGAGTGAGATGAGGTGAATGAGATGTATGGAATCGGGAGACAAGCCACACGACCGTGCTGGAGACTGGGATGGGAGTATGACAACCTTCAGGAATGAGGTAGTGACCAATGGATGACAGGCAAAAGACAGGGTTTCTGAAGAGGCCTTGAACAGACAAGAAGAGAAATAATGAAACTGGGATAGGAAAGCTGTCTAGAGCTATCTCCCCACATTTTGCTGGTCAGGATTTTTACATGCGTTTAAAGTTAAGAGCGAGAGGTGTGGCCAGAACCAGAATGAGGAAGAATGTGGTGTTGAGAGGAAGCAAAGGGAGAAAAGGGAGAGAAGGAAACCATTTTAGTTCCTTTTTTTCTGGCCTAACTGAAATCTATCCTTAATAGTTTGAGATGCACACACTCCCTTTAGAGTTGCCCAGTGAAGATCAAAATTGAGGGTAAGGTCTGGAGAGGCGGTTTTTGAATTGCCTCTTTTGGGTGATTCTGCACACTTGGACTGGGGCTGGAACTAAAATAGTCCTTGGAGGTGGAGGGACACAAGGGACACCATACCTAATTCCTCTTCGGTGTGCACTTACAAAAGCTGTAGGCATAAGAGAATGCACTTGAGTTTGGAAAATAAAGGACAATTTCTGAGCAAGGATTGGGGAAGGGAGGGTGGTAAAGTGCCAGCCGTGACATGACCTGGGACCATGTCTTAATAAAGTCACAAGAGATGAAGTCAATACCTGTTACATAGGATACTGATCAATACCGGCAGTTCCATGAGGTAGATGCTCCCAGTAAACAGAGAGAGATACCAAAGTTGCAAATCAGGGTTCTGTGTACACTGCATTGTGCAAAACAAGGATTGCTTACTGGCATGAACACTTAATCCACCATTTTAACAGCAGAAATCTGAAAGGAAAAAATGACTGAGTTTCAATTTCTACCACCTTTCCCTTACCTCTGTGAAATTTCAGCACATCATCATTCACAGCTAGTTTCCTACCAAAGCCAGAAAGAAGCATTTTTTGATTACTTATGTTCATGGAAATACATTTGCCTTTTTGAGTTACCAAAAGTCCTCCTTTGAACAAGTCTAAGAGAATCCAGGTGAGTCGCTGTTCACTGCTCATGAAGGGGAAACTAGGAGAGGCAGGGTTGGAATCTTTTATCTCTTACTCCTCATCAGAAAAACTGAAGAGCTAACGCTATAAGGCAGATTAAGAAGCTGCTTTGAGTCTGGCACGTTCCTTCACCCCCACAGGCTGTTGGGAGAGTTCTACACCAGAGGCTAAAGTTCTCATGGAGGCTGGGTGGGACTGGGTAGGAAAGCCGACTCAAATACCTTAACTCCTCCCTTCCCCAAATCAAATAATATCTATCTGCTGTTGACATCAGATTATTATGTGCCTTGACTGTTAAATATGTATTAGGAAAGCATTCTCTTGTTATGAAATAGCTTCTCTTAATTTTCTAAATCTATGTAGTGAATTCCATGTGTTTTTTAATTTCACAAGCAACTTTTTATATAACTATGGTATAGTGACCCAAGATGCTAAAGAGCAAATAATTCGACTAGACAGTTTAAATTAAAAACAAAAAACGGAGAGATCTAATCTGGATATGTTAGAAACATGCCAATACCTTGGGTGTCGTGAGATTCGAACCAGTCCTGTGAAACAGCGACCTCCTGTATTAAACCCTTTCCCCACCACGGGCTTTCCATACACGAGCACTTGCACCTGCACAAAGCGAGGACCCAAGTTCAGGGGCTTTGTCTCAAAAGAACAAAGATCGGCCCAGCTGCTCCCTCGCTTTCGAAAGAACGCAGCCACCTCCTGCACAACTCGCCGCTCGCCGAGCTGCGCCCCTCCGGCAGCCCACCCCCGCCGCGCGGCGCCCGCCCCCGCCTCTCGGGCCCCTTTAAGCGCCGCGCCCGCCCCGCCTCCGCTCTCCGCGTGCCGGGAGCACAGGGCTGCCCGATCCAGGCCTCGCCTCCCGCCGGGGTTACGTGAGCCCGGGGCGGGCGGCCGCCGGGCCAATGACCGCCGCTCGGGCGGCCGCGCTCCTCCCGCGCCGCTGCCGCCGCCGCCGCCGCCGTGGGGCTGCGGGCTCCTCCCGCAGGAGATAACTGTCAGCGCGCGAGGCGGCGGCGGCGGGCCGGCTCAGTCATATGACCGGCCTCCGGCGGCCCCGACGCCGAGCAGAGTTACTCAGCCGGAGCGGCCCCTCGCTCCCACAAGGCTGGGCGGCCGCGCCGCCGCCGCCGCCGCCGCCGC